>NW_021940750.1:10828433-10926443 GCF_001715985.3 Manacus vitellinus
GCTCCTGCCCGGCACGGCCTGTTTCCGGTCAGCCGCGCACGGTTGTGGGATCGCGGAATCACAGGCTGCCGAGGTGGGCTGCTGGAGTTACGCTGGCCCCGTACCTTGTAAGGGACTAGGAACGGCCAGGCCTGCACTGCGGTAGGTTTTGGCCTCAGCCTTCTGCAGGCGTATCCAAACTGATGGCTCAGGCTGCTAGCGTTGTAGCGATCAAAAACATTGGAACAGAGTTATAAGTAAAAACAACTCCAAAACAAAGAAAAAACCCAAACACTGGAGGACAGTGTTTATTCTCAGCTTCTCTTGGTGCAAATTCTGCCACTTCGTTTCAAGAACCTTAGCTTTGCTAAGAATTTACGAAATGTTTGTTGCAGTTGTGGTTCTGTGTTACAGTACCCGTGAAAAACTTTCACTGTACTGGTGAAAGCCAGTTCAAGGGATGACTTTACTGCTTCACACAACATGCAAATGCAATTGGAAGTTGTAAAGAATCACATTATCTTATTCAGTCTCAGGTGGTAGTGGGTATATATAATCTAGAGATTTTAAGACATAGAAAATGTTCTCAATTAAGAATGTCATAGTTTCAAAAGTAGAAGTTACCAAAACCATTCGTTATCAAAATAGGAAAGCAATTATTTGGTAAAGTTGTTTTTCGAGTATTACAAGAGTCGTTCTCTTGTATGAACATTTTTATAAATCTGATTAGTTTCCTCACTGAGGTAAAAATGGAACTTTTTTTCTTCTAAAAAAGCCAGTACTGGAAACCAGTATATGAAGTGAGAATTTGCTGTGTCATATGAATACATCTTTAGAAAAAAAATTAGGGGAATTTTTTTAAAGTGATACTGTAAAGAATGAAAAATTAGAAGGAAATTCCTAGGGAAACATCCTTCTAGCAATTGCAATATAAGATAGCGTAAGCATTCTTAGTGTTTCAAATCATCACATAAAAGTGGGAAGGTGCTTAATTGATGTGCATCTTTGAAAAAGAGCTGGTGTAAAGGGCATAAGGACAAAATTCTTTTTGAGAGTTCCCTTTTAAGAGGGTTTATTTATTTGTTTTTCTGATGCACGTTTCTAATGTGTCAGGTTTTATTGTGGTTTTTTCCCTTCGAACAACTTTTTTTTGTCTTAACTTTGTGGCGTACATTGATGATCTTAAGGGGTTTGATATTGTGAGTGCTGAATGATTTAAATTTTTCTTTTGGCCATTGTTATATTAAGATTTATAATATAAAATGATAGTCTTACAACCTCTTTTAAAAAACGGGAAAGCGTGCTGTCTTGTATGCTGGAGCATATTGAAATGTAGCACAACTTACTGTTTTTCAGGACAGATGGAAGTTTTGTGGTTCATGATGTACCTTCAGGATCTTATGTAGTGGAAGTTATATCCCCTGCTCATAAATTTGAGCCCGTGCGAGTTGACATAACTTCAAAAGGCAAAATGAGGTGAGCCTTTCCTGATTTGCTTCTGTGTTGGTGTATTATGTGTTCCTGACAGCACAGTACAAGAATTAATGTAAACAGTGCTGTAGGTCTGATGTTCCATTTCAGAGCATATGTTTTAGCTTCTTTTAACATCACTTCTAGGAGCATGTTTCTTAAAATCCGAAGTCTGATCTCTTTTCTTTCTTTTTATATTTATGGCCTTAAATAAGAGAAAATAGATTTTAAAAGTCTTTCTGTTTACTTTTATTATCTTCTTATGCAGCTATCCTGAAATAAAATCTGGGCATGAATCAGTTATCTGCTTTATCATTTACCACTACCTTTTTTTCCTTCTTCCGTATTCCATTTCTTTAATAAATGTTCTGTCAGGATTTGGCACAGTGAAACTCCAAAGTATTTCTGTTACATTCCCATAGGACACTTGTTACAGTTACTGGTTAATAGTAGTAGTTGCTAGCCTGCAGTTTTTCTGTAGCATTATTAGCTTGTTTTTTATGTTATGGCAAGATACGTTATACCAAACCACTCTAACTGTACACCTATAACTGCAAGCTATTCAGAAATACAGAAAAACTATATATCTGATGTAGTAAGGTGATTTTCATTTAAATAAATGTGTTTGTAGTTAATTTTTCTTTGTTCAGGCAGACATAGAGTTTCTTAACTTCATTATTGTCTTTTACAGTATCTTATAAAAGTTATCATTACATTTTAGAAATACAAACATCAGTATAAATATTCCAACAGTATATTTAAGGGAGGTTAAAAGTTGAAATCTCACTGAAAATGGTGCTTGTTTAATAACGGAACAATTTGTTTGAGCTTAGGTTTTTTCCAAACTTTATGTAATTTTTATAGTTCATTAGGCAATATCTTACTGGCAACAATATGTAATAAATACGGACAAGTAGACACAATAGTGTGTTTAACGTCACTCCTAGCACTGTTTGGGTATCTGAAGACTAGTAAGGTTACAAATTTGATGTAAAGTAAATCGCTAGGATATGTCTGCAGAGGAAAGTCGCAGTAGGCTTGCCATGTCTGCCAGTCAAATGGATAGAAACTGTAATGAGGAATACAGCTGAGGAATCAGAGATGCATGAAAAACTATGATACTTGAGGGAAATGTCAACAGGGCTTTTCTAGGGAACATTCTGCCTTAAAAAATTAATGCAATTCCTAGAAAGAGGAAAAAGAATATTTGATAAGATCTACTTTAAAATCTCAAGTTTTGGAGAAAATATTTAGTCATAAGGTAGGTGGGAAAGACATTCTGTGGATGAGTATTTGATGAAAATTTCAGAAGGAATAAAGTATTTCTCTTGTAATGAGCAGAAGCCATCCTTGGAGTTGCACTAAGGCAAGTAAATATTCGTAAATCATGAAAAATGGATCAAGAGTAACAAAGATGGTAGTAACTGAGTAACTATCTAAATACCAGGCCCAAATAAATAATATGAGTGAAGAGCTATGGAAAAACCTGATAAAGTAATAAAGACTGAGGTTCAGTATTGATAAATGCCAAGTAATGCACTTAGGCAAAAGGTATTAACTTCACATACAAATAATTGATCCCTGAGCAAACTGGTTAAACCAGACTATAGTATGCAAAGCTGTATCTGTCTTTATACAGTGTAGTTTTTCTTGTTCATTACCAAGGTGACAAAAAATGGCTTGTTTTTGATTCCGTAAAAGATGCTGCTGAGAGGAACTAGTTTCTGAAAAGTGAAGCCTAATTGACACTGCATAATTTTGTTTGTAGTCTATTATTAAAACTTTGTTTCGATTTTTTTTTTAAATCATCTTTTATTTTGTTAAAGATTCTATGATTATATTTTCAATTACTCACATTTTGCTCATTAGAGCAAGATACGTGAATTACATCAAACCCTCTGAAGTTGTCAGGCTGCCATACCCACTGCAGATGAAATCTTCTGGACCACCTTCATACTTTATAAAGAGAGAATCTTGGGGATGGACAGATTTCCTCATGAACCCTATGGTACGTACAAGCAACACGCAAAGGTTAAAAGTATGCTAAGGATCCAAATACAGCTGTTTTTCAGAATACCAAGAATAAAGTAAATGAGAAAAGGTGTACACACTTTGCTCTTCCGAGAGGATTGTTTTATTTTTTTCATTTGCATACAAATAGAAAGTTTTTCTGTGACCTCTCCTTCCTTACGTACCCACCTGTGAAAATAGCCTGTAGTCTACTTCATTTGTTTTAATAATGTGGAGATCAACATGTTGCAGAATTGTAATTACAACAGTTTTAAGATATAACAACCATTTGCTTTATTGCAATAGATTTTGAAATCATATTATTTAAAGCACAATACTCCCTTACCAGGTTTCTTTCCTGACAAATGGATTACTGTTACTGGGTTACTGACTCGGAATGTAGTGGTTCTAGAATTTGACTGTTTAGCTAAAGCTTTATGTTAGTATTTCTGAAAGTGTCTAGAGCAACAACTAAGCTGAAGAAGTATTTCCTGCTTTCTGTGTAGGTGATGATGATGGTTCTTCCGTTACTGATATTTGTGCTTTTACCTAAAGTTGTCAACACCAGTGATCCTGATATGAGGCGGGTAAGTAGGTTCAGTTGATGCATACATAGAGACTAAAGATAATGAGATTTTAGGGTACAGAGAAGCAATAAAAACAAAACTGGACTTTTAAAGAGGTCTTAATGGGCATTATTTATTCAGTTAATGCAGTGTTGCTGTTCTAACATTTCCTGACTCATGAATTTGCTGTTAAACAGGACAACACAGAATTAAATTATTTGCCACAACTTTGAGGCTGTTACAGTATGAATGGTGTTTTCCAGACTTTCTTTAGAGTGATAAATATAATTTCTCAAAGGATTTTTTTTCTGTAAATTTCCTGTATATTTTTGCACTATATTTAAATCTGGCACTTTATTTTTAGACATCATTTAATAAGTGTGTATTGAGAAGAGTATGACTTGGGGTTCTCTTTCCCATCAGGCTAAAGCACAGTTTACTATGTTAAATCCAGATGTCACAGTAGTGTATATGATACAGAGTCTTAATGTAGTCATTAAATTGCCTGATTTATTGTCCTTTCATCATGCAAAATGCTGAATAGCAGAAGGCTAGGACAAAATGGAGATTCAAGGTGTTTGCTAAATCTTTTCTTATTTTTAGAAGTATTCCTTGTCTGTCATGGGTGGCTGTGTTTTGAAGGCTTGGTTAACTAAAAACTCCTTCTCCCCTAAATGACCAGTGTCTTCAGTAGTACTTTATAGGTGTCTGAATCTTTTCTTTTTTTTATAAGTAATACCTATAAAAAGCATATCAGAGCTATGTAATGCTATTTTGGCTGTAATTTTCATTTAAAAACAGATACAAATATATGCTAGATATACATAGCATGTTCTTCAAACCAAGCTGAACTCTGGAAGTTGAATTTTAAAAAAAATCACTTATTCCTTACTTTTTTCACTGGCCTGACACTGCTTACAGGCAGGCCATTCTGATGGTAATACCATCAGAACTTCTGATGATTTAGTTCTTATTAGCTGACCAATATGACTTGTTAAGGAGAAATTTTAAGTTGAAGGAATTTTGCTTGTAATTTAAATTATCTTTAAAGAGTAGGAAAAGGGAGTTTTTAAGAACTCAATTGTAGTGGTATTCTCTAGGTGACCATGTATTAAATTGTTAAGTGTATATCCAAATTCCATTTGTTTTTGGAGTGTATAGAGCTTGTATAATATTTTTCAAGTTAACTTGTTTTTTATTTATGGAATCAGCACAGTACTTGTCTGTGTAGAAATGATTAATGATTTAGTGACTGCCTGTTGTGGAGGCTTTAAGTGTAGATGTAGTGTGGATGCAATAGTAACAAAGTCTAGCAAAATGCCCTGAAATATATCATTCTGAATGGTAACTAGAAGAGCAAGGTGACAATCCCACATTAAATTGGCAATTGCTGTAAGCGTTATCCTATTGTGGATGTGCAGTTAAGCTGTTGTATGCACTTCAGGAGTGGTTTGTTTTGAAACATGCTAATTCATCTCATAGAACCACTACGCTAAATTCTAAAGTTACATTAAGCTTACCTGGATATATGGTCTCATTAAAATCCTTCTTTTCGTGAAGCAAAGAAAACTCACGTGCTGTACTGTAATAGCTTAATGTCAGAAAGTAGGGCAATGAAAATATCTAATCCCTTCAAACAGCAACAAAAATTTGTTAGATTTAACATAAATAATACTAATTTGAAAACATCAAAGTGCGAATCTATGAAAGCACAGATCTGAAAATCTAAACAAAAGCTTAAATTTTAAAATGGAGGAAAGTAGTGCTGAAAATAAATAATGACATTTTTTTCTTTAAGATTATTTTTTTATCAGATGTTTGCCCTGTAAGACTGCTTAAGACATGGTTACCATTTTCCATACACCAGTGCTTTTAGTTTTGGGGTTTTATGTTTCTGTATGTAGCTGGGTGTTTGGCTGTGCTTGCATGAAAATATTTAGCAATATGTACCTTGGAGGACTACAAATAGTGAAACACTATTTTGGGAAAATTTGAAATCTTTCTGATACAATCAACTGATGCCTTAACTACAGCCATAATTGTTACAAGCTATTAAGATTATCTGATCTTTGCATGCAGGAAATGGAGCAATCAATGAACATGCTGAATTCCAACCATGAGCTGCCAGATGTGTCTGAATTCATGACAAGACTTTTCTCTTCAAAATCTTCCAGCAAGTCTGGTGGTAGCAGCAGTAAAGCAGGGAAAAGTAGTTCTGGAAAAAGGAGGTAGTTGAGTCTTCAGTTTGCACAACTGTTTGTTATGTGCTGTCGTGTTTATTTGTCCTGAAAGATCAAAAAGCCACTACTGTAAACTTTAACCATGCAGAAAATCAGTATGCTACAATTGTAGTTTGTAGCTTTTTTTTAGACTGTTATAAGCTGTTTTGTACTTGACAGTCAGCAAAAGAGGACATGGCTTCAATACTGTATCTGTATAAAGTTACTGGTTATACTGAATTAACTATATTGTTCTGTAGAGAATTAAAATAAATTATATGATGTGCTTCACAGTAATGAATGTCTTAAGACAATGTATAAAAATATTTCAAAGATAATACAAGTGGAGTTCAGTCTTAAGATGTCTTTAATGTTTTACACTTGCTTGAGTTCTGAAATGAACAAATCACCCTTTCAAAATTGAGTTGTGGGTTTACTAAGTAGTTTGCTGGATCAGCTTGTCAGATGTTACATATGAAATAATTTTATGTTGTTTACTGCCTACACAATTTACACAACCACACAGTGGGTAAGGTTGGAAGGGACCACAGTGGGTCATTGGGTCCAAGCTCCCTGCTCAAGCAAGGTTGTCCTAGAACACGTGGCACAGAATTGCATCCAAATAGTTCTTGAATATCTCTAGTGAAGGAGACTCCACAACCTCTCTGGGTAATCTTTAGTTCAAAGACTTTCCACTCTGTATTGCCCAGTTTTATTCTGATCTACTTCCTGCTAAAAACTCTTTGGGAGGAAAAAAAAGCAAAGTATCTTTCATCAGAAAGTCTTTTAAGCTGTCAAGTTAATTATGAATCAAGGTATCTATATAACATGATGAATGTTTATCTTGGATCTTTTCTTTTTAAATCACATGTATCATTTCTGCAACATTTTTGCTTCTTACTGTTTTCTGCGTGCTGTGCTTTCATCTTATTGGTGGTATGATTTGAGGCCAAATACAGAATTTTAAATGACTTGAAAATTAAATCATTTTAAAATGAAAGAAAAGAACTAAAAGTGTAGTAGGAAGATAAATTCCACTCATCTTTTAAATTATATTTCAAAGTACATGGCTGTTACTAAGTATGCTGAGTCACTGGCAAAACTTTGTTCTTGAGCATGCCTGTGTGTTATGCAGTATCTTTTCAAGCTACCTGGTAACTTCAGAGAAAATTAGAAACAATTGATTGTTTTCCACTAGCTGAACATTTGCAGAAAGTGACATCAATACCTGTCAAACCACATTAGCAACTTATAAGACCCCAGACTCGCCCCCCGAGCTCATCAAAGAGGTTTTACTCTAAAAATATACAAGGCTCAAAAAATCCACTCACTGGATTAATTAAAAGGGCCTTCAGGTCTCTTATACCTTGAGAGAGCGCACAGTAAAGGGTGCTGCACACGTTACTCAGCAGGTTAAATGACATGCTTTTACTGGCAAACTTTAAAAAATGAGGGAACTTGACAAAAGTTTAAAGGGCAACATTCAAACAAATTAAAGCATTTCACAAAGCAATGACTTAGCACCTGCTAGCCCATACAGCTTAGCAAAATCCAACCCATCCAGTTTTTAGTTACCCAAATATCAAGAAAGGAGATTAGGAGAAGAAGTAAAGAAAGAGGGAGAAAAAGAGACAATTACAGCTACCACCCCAGATCCAGCATAGATCCAGCTACCAGGAGTCCAGGAGATGGCAGGGTCACAGTCACACGATGGCTGCATGGTGCTGGTTTTATCTGCTCTGGCCCCCTGTGGCCACCCCTTCCAGGAAGGACTTCTGGCCCACTGGCCACTCTGGAGCGCCGGGGTAGGGTGAGGGGCAGTGTTCGGGTGTGCCAGCCCTTCTGGGGCTGGATCAGGGGCTCTGTGGGGTGGGGTGTGGGCAGTGCTCACTGGTGGGCCAGTGACTGACAGCTGCTCTGGGGCTGCTCAAGGAGGCTCCAAGGGGCTGGGGTATGGGACAGGACACTATTCCACCTTCTTGAAATTCGACCTATTCCCCACACACTTGACTAAGTCCAAGCCAATAATTAATGTAATAATCCAGTGTCTCACAACCATCCATAAATATTTTTTATTCAGTATAAATGCTGTTCTCTTCCATTTTTACAATTGCTAACTTCTTAGGTAACAGTACTGTGCAGTGTCGGTAATGTATACATGATTCCCAAAATGGGTTTAACATTTAACATTCACCTACAGTACACCTGAAGCAAAATCAATTCTAATACATTTATTTGTTGTGCCAAACACTTAGGAGAGGTATAAATGTTCTTAGAATACATACTTAGAAGTATGCTGTGAAACATAAAAGCTGCAAAAGAATAAGTACTCATTCATAGGATTAAGGCAGCTTTTAAGATGTTGGAGAAGAAATAACCCAATGGTTTTGTGGACAACGAAGATGTCAGTCTTTGCACAGTAAGCTGCACAGTTTTTCTCCCTTTTTGTTTTGCTTGAATGGTCTTTTTGTTTCATATATTAAGTAAAATATATTCAATGGTGACAAGAGAATATTTGGATATTCTTGATGAAAGGATTTACTGAAATGAATGTCACATTGCCTTGGTGGGGAAAAACAAGCTAGCAAACAACCTCTTTCAGAGTACCTTGCTGAAAATTTTTTATGAAAAACAGGGAGCAGTCTTTTGAAGATGGAGCATTTAGCATTGTTACTATGCTATTCTGAAAGTACAAGCCACAAGTCACTTTTGTTTAACAGCAGTTGGAATGACAATTGCATTAACTTGTTCTAAGCACAGTTTGTTTGGTAGTTAATAATCATAGTGATGCATTTTTCCATGTTAGGTAGGAACAGCAATATTTCTGCCTTCTTTCATTGTGTCTGTTCACATTCTTGATTCGTCTTCAAGGGCGAATGGAGATTTCAGGCCATGAAAAGATGAAAGTCTTTGTTAAATGTTCAGAGTAAAAAAGTTGACAGGAATTGTAAAGATCCTAGTAAAACTTTTAAAGGAGCATATGGAATATTAAACACTTCTCTTTTTCTTAGAACTTATATATAAAGGTCCAGGCAGTTTCTTTGTGCATCAGGATCAGATGCAGTGTACCTCTCCTTTACCTTCCTCCTCAGAAAATTCTCCCCGACTCTCAGAAACGTGTTATCTGAAAAATCCAAGCCCAAAAATCTTGTTACCTAATGTTATTACCTGAATCTTGTACTTTATTCACCTCCTTTTCAGACACCTTTTTGATAAAGTAATTTGTAGAAGTCTGTTATTCTGCTACTGAATTAATGCTAGTTACAACAGTACCATTTTTTCATTTTGTTTTATTTTAGAGCTAGAATTTGTCTGTCAAGTGAGCAAAGAGGTTCTATCTAGCCAGAGTGCCTTGGTCACTTAAAGTCACTTGGTCATTGTTGTGGTTTAACTTCAGCTGATGGCTCAGCTGCATACAGCTGCTCACTCACTTTCCTCTGTGGGATGGGGAAGAGAATCAGCAGGGTAAAAATGAGAATGCTTGTGGGTTGAGATAAAGACAGTTTAATAGGGAAAGCAAAATCTGCACATGCAGACAAAGCAAAACAAGGAATTCATTCACCACTACCCATGGGCAGGCAGGAGTTCAGTTATGCCCAGGACAGCAGGGCTCCATCATGCATGTACCCCCCTTCTTCCCCCAGCTCTATAAACTGCGCATGAGGCCATATGGTGTGGGATATCCCTTTGGTCAGTTGGGGTCAGCTGTCCCAGCTGTGTCCCCTCCCAACTTCTTGTGCATCTCCAGTCCCCTCACTGGCAGGGTGGGGTGAGGAGCAGAAAAGACCTTGGCTCTGGGGGAGCACTGTGCAGCAGTAGTAAAAATGTCCCTGTGTTATCAACACTGCTTCCAGCACAAATCCTAAACATGGCCCCATACTAACTGCTGTGAAGGATATAACTGTCACTGCCAAAACCAGCACAGTCAATTAAAGTTGTAATGCGGTCTTGGGCTATCATAAATGCCACTAGGCAAAACTTACTTGATAGCTTTGCTGTTGCAGTTACTATTATAATGCAAGGTTTTCTTTCTGCAGAAAGTAAATATTTGTTACAGTTCAGTTTTGTTTTGTTATTTACAGATTTTTAGTAGTCTTTCTTTTGTGTTAGGTCTGGCAACTCCATTTTCCCCCAAAAAAATGTAGCTGCTTTTTAGTGAGGCTATTTGAGATAAGGCAGACTATGTTGGAGCAACTGATACCTCAGAACAGAAAGTAAAGATTTACAGAATCTGCTTGGACTATAGACAATCTGATTTCCTTATTGGCAAAAAGAGGAAGACTTCCTCTTCTTCGACTGGGTAACCCTGCTGCCTTCTGACTACAAGTTCTGGTACAAGTTCTCAGGCTTTGTCATTCGTTGACTTAGCAAGAGAAGTTGGTTCATCTTTCTGCTAGATTTCTCTTATGTTTTAGAGAGTTAAATCAGCTCACAGAAGGATCAAAGAAATCCTGAGGCTAGCAGAAAGTAAGTGCCAGAAACATGCAGTCAGAGACAGGAATTCTCTGTTTCTGGCACTGAGTGTGCGTAATACAATGAACTCACTGCGTCTTAAGGATTTGTAGTTGAAGTGCTCATTTAGCTACATTCTGAATGAGTGGGCAACTCAGTTTATGACAGGCCATGTAGAAGGGAGAGGAGACATATTTTGCTGAAGTCTGTTTTAGCTATTAGTCATTTAAGATGGCCCGGATGGTGTTTAGAACAGTGTGAAATAATTTTATCAATTACATCATCAAAGATACTTACATTCTTCACATATGAAGAAAAAAATTAATGCATAGCTATCTCACCTCACTGTTTTGAACAAAAAATATTTGTTGATTCTCTTTATCTTTTTGATGAAGTGGGGATGATAATGGCTCCATAAATGGGGTGTGCATTGCTTCACAGAGACAAGCTGGCTTGTGGTTAGGATTTGTGTTTCTGAAAAGGACTTTAGAATCAAGGCCTTAGGTCCTGATACAACTGTTGGACTTTGTGCAAATCATTTCTGATTTCTGTTTCAGTTTCTTGTGTGTGAGGTACGAGAAGCTTGTCTCATAAAAGTAGTTGTGAAGATAAATTTAGTAATGAATAGTGGGTACTCAGATAGCATGGCTATGAGCTGACTGAAGAAAATCCAGTATGTAATCTTGTTAAAGAGTACCTTTGTTAAGCATTATTATGTAGCTCTTGATACGTATCTATTAGAGCAACCCATTTCAGTAACCACATGTCAAGATTTTCAAAGCAATCTAGGCAATTTTAAGTGCATATCATTTTCCAACTTAGTGAAAAATATATTAAATCACTAAGATCCATTTAAACATCTCCACCTTGGTGTTAATGGACCTTGAATTGCATAAAAGTCATGTGTGCTCAGTACCTCAAAGGGCAAAGTTTCTTTTACAGTTTGATAAAAGACCCTATATTTAAAGGCTAACAGTGATAGCAATACCTTAAGGTACTAAAAGGATTTCACTTTCTTGTCTAAAACATCATGTCTGACCTTAATCCTGCTCCTATTAATAGTGAGTAAATAGTGAATTTGTATTCCTATAATCTTATGTTTCATTTGAAACCAATTTTAAAATAACCGATATAAAATATAAATAATAACAAATCCTTAGTTGTTTTCATTCTGATGTGTTAGAATGAAATATGGATACATATGGCTATATATTAGACTTATTTAACAAACTGAAGGAAAATACAAGTTGTTTACATCTACTGTTGATGGGCTAAGAAAGAACTTAAAATTTTGTATCAGTGGAAAAACAGATTTATTGAGGAAAGTATGTTGAAAGGTTAAAAAAGTACATATGCACATTTTGCACATTCTTGGGCAGGAAAAGCACAAGAGGCACCTATGGTACACATGTGGGACCTTGGGAAGGTCCTATTGAATAGGCTTAATTGTGGTCTGTATCTCTGTTAATTATCTCCCATGTCCAGTGAAGTTCTCTGATGATGTTTCATTTAGTAAAATACTTCAGGTATTTTACTAAACTGTAAGGAGAAAAATTTGGAGAAAGACCCCAAAGGTAGAAGAAAATTTAAACATTGCTGTCATGGCATATTTGACACAAATATTAAGGTTTGCAAAAAATTGTAGATGAAAAATATTTTTGTGATGTTCTACAGACATTTTTTTCTAGATGACCGTAGTGTTGGCAGTAGTGCCAGCATATATGGTCAAATGGTTATAAGTGAGCAAATCAACTGTAGTCACAGCTTTTAGGAGAGCACTGATTTCTGGTTTTGCATGTTACCCAGGTGAGTGAAGAAAAAGCTGTGATCCCATATTTCTTTCCAGCTGGATAGGATTGCTGTACTATTCAAGAGATCAAGATCATCAGTCTTTCCCTCTATCACTACATAAAAACTGGGCACCCATTTAAGGCTCTTCCCTAAATCTTCCCAATCTAGCCATCTTTCCCCCACTTAGTATAGGTTTCATTCTGTATAAGAGTCTGCCAATAGACTGGTTAAATACATTATTATACTTTGAAGTGCCAAAAAGCAAGCAGTATCAATAGTGAAAAAAAATTGAATTTCAAAAAGTCTTACGTCTTTCATCATTTCAGTGGCTGTGAAGACAGGACCCTAGATCTTAATGGCTGGTTTGAACTCTGTGTAAAATCAAGTGATTCAGACCATAAATTAATACAATGTTCAGGGAGCTTTTAGTCACAAAATTGTCTGTAGTAATAGTATTGAGTTTTAGTCTCTTTTCAGATTGAGCTAGTGAAAGCTTCTGGAGGTCACAAATAGGTTGTGGCATTTTAGTTTATTTTATTTCTGTTGTTTCAAAAGCCATAAAGGATTATGAATCTTCTGTCATAATAAATACCAATTCTTCAGGAAAACATGTCTACTTTTGAAATTATAAGGTTATTCCTTGAATTATGCTGGCAGTGACCCTTTGATAATACTTCGTTTCCAGTAAAGTTAGGAAGATTTAATGACAATATAATTTTCTGTGCACGTGGAACTTTAGCTAGTTGTAATATGTTTGAGACTTATTTTATTGTAGAGGTTTTTTTTCAAAACCTTTAAGTGTACCCTGAGGATAGTATATCTGCAAATACAAGAGTTTAACGCAATGTACTGTTTACAGTTTTTTTATTGGGAAAAAATAAAATTGAACAAAATGTCCAAAGGGCCTAGACAGCTCGTCATGAAAAATGTCAGCTTCAATCCTAGTAACCAACCAACACCAAAAGTCACCTGCTGCTTTCAACCCACTTCATTAGTATTGCATTGGAAAGAAACACACTTGTAGAATTCTGCCTCTTTCAGTCTTAAATCTGTGTTACAGAAAATCTGCTCTCCTTCATACATTGTAGCTCTTTCTACATCTTTTGTATATGATGGAATACACTTGCCCTCTGAAGGTCATTAAGTTCCTTTATAGCTTTGCAGTCCATCATTAGCCTTTTTTAATCTTTTGTACATTGTTCAAATTTGATAGCTTTTTTTTTAACTAAATAAACTCTACTTTCTCAAATTTGCTTCTCTGCAAGAAGTGGTTACGTCTATAAAGACTTAAAATTTTAACCTGATTTAAGCACTGTTTGTTGTTTTTATTCTTCAATAGTGCTTATATTTTCTACTCTTTTCTTTAAGTATTTTTAATACTTTACATATAGTTTGTGTTTACATATTTTTACTGGCTAATCATTCTTTTATGTTCCAAGTTAGGAATTTGAATAAGAAGGTATTTCTACAGTAACAATATGTGTTACTGAGAATATTAATATGGTTTCTCAACAGAAGTCCAAACCATGAATTGGACTCTACCATGTTTGCTATTTTTAGCAGTGCTTCCATGCTTCGGTTAGCTCCTTTATGAACAAAATACAGACTAAAATTACCAGTGCAGCCAGATTATATTAATACCTGTGGAAAAAGATGTGAACACATCCAAAGATCTTGCTCTTCTACACGATGTTTCTTTTGAAGGGAAGTTTAGTATTCTTTCTCCAGCCAATGCAAGTGCTATTGGTCTTAGCAGTGAAACACAGACCGTGGCTGCAGATAGTAGATTATGAAAAACTCCTAGCCTACACTGTAGGAATAGGAATATACTTCTAGCATATGTATGGCCTTGTACTGCTGTAGCACTTCCAGACGGTCTCCTCTGAGTGACTGCCATCTGTGGCACAAGTACGCCATAACCATGCAGTGCTTCAAAGGCAGTAGTCAGGAAAGGTCATTTGCCAACTAGACTGAAGCAAGGATAAATAAATGAGAATTTAAACCAAAACTCTGAGATGTGTGCATGAACTTCCCTTAATTTCTAAATTCTATAGGTTGTTTCAGTGTGGGGGGAAGTGGCAGGCCCGTTAAGCCCCTCGAAGTTGACAAACATAATGTTTTGGATGGCATAAGACCGTTCCCGAGAGAACAGGGAAGCTAATTAACCATTCCCATGAACAGAGCAGCCTTGAGAAGTTGGGAGTTAATTGGAAGGGTGATAAGCAGGTTTAGGGAGGATAAAATGTACAAGGACAAGAATGTTGGCTGTGTTCACGATGCAGGTGCATAGTGATGATGTCTTGTAGAAATTATGTTATTTACAGAAAGTGTGTGAGAAAATGTGGGCTGACTGCCCCAATAAAGGATGCTGCTGCGCTGACACGGCAGACAACTTGTGTCTCAACTCCTTGTGCAGCGTGTGTGTGTATGTGTGTGTGTGCTTTTCTATGGGCCAAACCTAACTACTATGATAGATACCCCGTGACATTTCAGAACCAGTATATTAAAGAGGTATTGCAGGTTTTCTGTTCAAGTTCTTAGACTATAGGTTCTTAACACCATAGTTCCCTAAAATAGTTCATTTCAACAGTCACTGAGCAATCTGACTAATTCTTATGATGTGATCTCAACCTCTCCTGGGGAGAGCTGTGGGCAGTGAAATGTGTTGTTTTGGGAGAAATTTTTCTGCTCCCACCCTATCCACCCCCTGTGTATTTTTCATGTTGCTATCCATTTTCCTTAAATAGCAGGATCAAGAAACTAAGTCATGTAGTTAGTGTGAGACAGTGAGATCTGTGATAAACATCATTTCCAGGAGAGATTGATTCCACAGTCAGTTGCACGGAGTGACAGAGTGATGGGATATACGTGTTTTGGTTTGGTTTTTTGGTTTGATTTTTAACTTGGGCTCATCATCAGACTGAGAATTTAACTTGTTTAATTATGCTTGCATTATATTTTGAAGCATTCTTTTTTTGACCCTTCCAAGCATTTCTTGCAATGGTATATTGCTCTATATGAAAAATCCCCCCCTTTTTTTTTTTTTTTTAAGCAATGCTACTGAGCAGTGAGGTTGCTAGAGAGCAACAGAAGTCACAGAATCTATATTTGGAAATGAGATGGTTGCCATGGCAACGATCCCAGCTGCTTCTTTTCCCAGTTGAGAAAATAATTTTTAGACTCCTATATTACAAGGTTAAGCTACAATGTTTTAAACTAAATGATATAGCTAATTGATTTAAAATGAAGATCAACACACTGCTTATTAAAAATCTTTGGGGTGATAATCATCTGAAATTGTTGAATCAAATATTTGTGCAAATATTTTTTTTCTGTTTGTTTTAGATCAGGTACTTGAGGTAAAACTGGTGCATTGAGATGGAAAATATTTTCATCTTACTGATTTTACTAAATGTGGTTTTTATAGTAGAAATTATCCTGAAAGCTGACTGATACCTAGATAAATAGTGTTTAAAATATGACTCATGTTTTGCAATATGCCAAATCTGGATCAAACCTGAAATGTTAGTTACTTTTAAGGTTTATTGTCTCCAAAGTCCAGACAGTTGGTAAAGTGTTGGTTGTTTTGGTGGTCTCTAGGCAACCTCATTTTGAGCAGGGTTATCACCAACACCAGTTCAGTCATGCTATATATAGCCAGTATTAAAAACCTCCAAGTATGGAGGTTCCACAACCCATCTGGGAAACCTTTTCCTATTCTCCACTACTCCTGGTGAACAAACTTTCCCAAATGTCCTGTTTCAGTCTCCCAAGTCACAGGTTGTGGTCATTGGACTGTGTTGGTTTTAAACTATGGTATTAATCATGCTAATCTAAAAAACCTGTAAAGGTTCAGATGAATAATAACATGAAGAGGATCCCTATTAAGGTAATTAGTGAACATTGGAAGGCACAGACTTCTTTGCTCCTAAGACTATCAAAGAACCATTGTCCCTCGTGTAAAACTCAAAGAAAAACTCCCAGAGCTCCTTGCAGAGTGAAGTATTACCTACAGGGTACTCACTATGCGATGTAGGGGAAAGGGCACTTTGGAATTATTTAAAGGTTATTATGGGATACTTTTAATGGGACTGTAGGAGCATGTGGCACTATCTACGAAATGTTTAGAGGAAGGACCAAAGACTGGGAAAGGGAAGGATCCATGTAGCAAGGAGGTACAAGCTTGGTTTGATTTCTTTGTTGACCAGTCTTTGCTGGCTGCTTTTCATCACCTTATCACCCACTTGTTTGGGGTTTTTTTCTCTTATTTTCTGTGTTTTGAAATGTAGCTCACTCTTCTTTATTTCACTTACCTTTTCCCCTTTTCAAAATATAGGCCCACTGAAATCCTCTGGGACCTCCATGACTTCTAAAAGGTCATTGTAAATAGTTGAGAGGACTTGCTTGTTCACAAGGTGCCTATAGAATTTTGTTTGTCCTTACCACTTGCTACTTACTGAAGTAGTTAGGTGTCAAGTGTATCTTTGAGATGCCTCCAGTCCTACTCTTTCATTAAAATTCATTTCATTAAGTATCTGATCACTGTTTATGAAGTCTGCAACAAAAAAAATCAGTGTCATTTGCCTGTCTCCCTCATTAAATAATGGATTTTTGGGTTTGACTTCTTTTTACATCCAATACATTTACAGAATATTTGTTGAGTTTTATGTCCCCTGATAGTGGTAACCTTTTTAATCTTAACCTCTAATTTTAGCATAAGCAGTTATTGTATTATTCCTATATAGTCACTCTTAGGATTTGCCTTTGATTCCACTCACTTGCACAACTTCATTCTGACTTTCAAATTTTTAAAGAACTTTTGAACCAGACCTTTTGAGCTCCTAGTATGGTTTCTGCCTTTCTTCATGAGAAATAGTTTGTCATTTCACCTTCATTATAATACCTTTTATTAATTGCCAGCCCCTTCAAAGCCCTGTCTCTCTCAGACTCTTAGCAAGAGAGGATAGAAAATGGTTGCCTAAGTTTATTGGTCTGACTTTGTATTTTTTCAAATATATTGTCCTTACAATGCTGCACATACTTTTCCTCAGAATCACAAATTCTGCCATCTTAAGATAGATGTCACCTACACTTTATTCACACAAATACTCTCCAACAGTTTTCACCTGCAGTGTTTATATCTGGCAATTTCTGCCACCTTTAGAAAAAAAAAAAAGTCATTTACCAGATGTCCTATCATACTGTTTTTCAAAGCTACCTGAGTAACTTAAGTTTTTGATTACCACCAGTCCTACCTGTCAACTAACCAAACAATTATTTTGCAATGTCTTCCATGATGATGAATTTGGACTTATTTTTCAAATTAGGTGCTACTTCAGTGCTTTTATTGAAAGTAAATGCTTTTCAATTCAGTTAACTTTCTGCACCTTTAAATTTAGTCTTGAGTTCAGCAGGAAGATGAAGAATATGATTTTAGTGTTTACTTCAGTTCTTGAAATATTTTCATAAGAAATCTGAACAAATTTGCTGAACATCTGAAAAGTCAAATGTTTCTAAGAGTGAAGCATTTGTTCTGTTTTACATTCAGTGAAAAAATATACTTTGGTTCATTTCCCCAATAATGGTTCATCTCACAAATAATGAATGTGTAAAAAGAGATTTAAAAGCTGTATTGAAAATAGCCTTATGTGCAACGTGTTTCAGCACTTAATAACTGCTTTCTGCATTGTCAGACAAAACACACATTTCATATGCCACTGCCAGCTCAGAAGTTCAAGAACAAGTGAAAACTGTTATGAGCACTTTTTTTTGTTACTGATCCTACGCATAGATACCAAAGTGCATTTAGCTGAGGTTGCAAAACAATTAAAAATTACTCAAAGTTGCAGAAGTATTTCTATGGCCCGATGTCCTGATTTAAAAGTAAACCAATGGGAGAAATGAACCCAACTCAAGAGATATTACAGGTCAGAGTTACAATTTACTAAAAGGATTATGATAAATACAATGCAGAGAATAGATACAAAGATACAGAGAAAACTGGCTTTAACCCCTGAAGACAGATATATAACCCTGCACCCTGGGACAAGAACAGAATGGTGTTCGTTGGCCCCTGTGCTGAGCACCACATGGCCCCCCTGGGCACAAAGCAAAAGGAAAGGAGACCTGTTGGTGCAGATGATGGTGGCAGTTCTGTCGAAGTAATGATCACAGTCTTGTCGAGAGTGGCAGTTGCAGTCCTGTTGAGTTCTGGTCCTCCTCTGGATCCGACAAGCGGTACCAGAAGTTCCAAAACCCCAAGATTATACATGCTCAGGTTCAGGTGGGAATGTCCAGTACCTCGCCCAGGGCGGGGAGTTTCACAATGGATGATTTAACTCTGTGAGTCATGGGATATTTTTGGAATCTTTGATGGTCTAGGTCTTGCAGCTGCCTATTATGCCAGTCCAGTATGATCCATTAGCAGAGATGACCCCTAAGGCTGGGTGTGAAGGTGCTAATGCCTCCCTGGTGGGGGGTTATCACAGCTGAGTCATTGGTGTGAAGACAAAGAAACACTCCCCTGGTGTGCCCTGGGTAGCTGCTGCAAGCGATCCATTAGTAATAGTCCATCAGAAATGACATAGAGGGTGTAGAATACACAGTTTTAGTTATACCCATATAGTGATAAACTGGACCCAGCCCCAGTAACTAGGACACCTGATTTTGTTGTTTGGTGGGGATTTGTCAATTTGTTTTCCCAAAGCATCTTTCAGGATAGATACTCAGTGAGCCCTTCGTTATGTGTTTTATGTGTTTTGACTTGTTAGAACTTTGTCTCTTGAGTTCCTCAGTATGCTGAACAACTTTCTTATGTGAAAGTTAGCGTTTTACATGTTTCTGGCAACCATACAAATCCTTTTGAAGGTCCTGGGTATGCAAGTTGCCAGCCTGTGTCAAAGCCTTTCCCATAATTAGAGAGTCCGTCTTGGGCAGTGATCATGAAATGAGAGATTTTTCGGTTCTTGGACAAGTAAGGAGGTAGAGCAGAACTGCCTCCTTGGATGAGAGAACAGACTTTGGCCTGTGGAGGAGACTGTTTGACAGAGTCCCTTGGGAGGCACTAGTGAAGAGCAAGGAAGTCTAGGAAGGCTGGACATTCTTCAAGAAGGTGAAGGAGCAGGCCATCCCCATGTGCCAAAAGGTTAGGTGGCAAGGAAGACCTGGCTGAACGGACAGATTGGGCTGGAACTCAGGGAAAAAAAGGAGATTTTATGACCTTTGAAAGAAGAAGCAGGAAATTTGGGAGAACTACAAGGGTGATGTAAGGTTATGCAGGGATATAAACAGAAGGGTCAAAGCCCAACCAGAATTTAATCTGACTAGTGCCCTAGAAGACTGTAACAAAATAAATAAATAAAAACTATTTCTGTAAATACATTACCAGCAAAATAGCTGAGGATAATCCCCATCCTTTATTGGATGTGGGGGTAAAGAGTGACAAGGAGTGAGGAAAAGACTGAGGTGCTTAAAGCCTTCCTTGCCTCAGTGGCAAATTAATAGCAAGATCGGGTTTTTTCGGGGTACTCAGCCCTATGAGCTGGAAGAGAGGAACAGGGAGCAGAATGAAGCCCCCATAATCCAAGAGCAAATGCTCAGTGACCTGCTATAGATAAACTTAGTTAAACTCAAGTCTATGGGACCAGGTGGGGTTCACAGGAGGGTACTGAAGGAGCTGGCTGAAGAGGTCCCTGAGTCACTGTCTGTCATTCACCAGCAGTCCTGGCTAACCAGGGAGGTCAAATGCAACACCTATCTACAGGAAAGACCAGAAAGAGAAGCCAGGGATCTACAGGCCTGTCAGCCTGACCTCGGTGCTGGGGAAGGTTGTGGCATAGAAGGTCATTTTGAGTGCCATCACACAACACACAAAAGGACAACCAGGGGATCAAGCCCAGGCAGCATGGGTTGTGAAATGCAGGTCCTGTTTAACCAACCTGATCTCCTTTTATGAAAAGGTGACCCACTCAGTTGTAGGAGGGAAAGGCTGCAGATGTTGTCTACATGGACTCTAGTAAAGCCATTGACACAGTTTCCCACAGCATTCTCCTGGAGAAACTGGATTCCCGTGATTTGGATGGGTGTAGTCTTTGCTGGATAAAAAGCTGGCTGAATACCTGGCCCAGAGAGTGGTGGTGAATGGTGCTACCTCCACTTGGTGGCTGGTCACCAGTGGTGTTCCCTGGGGCTCAGTTTTGGGGCAAGTCCTGTTTAATGTCTTTATCAATGATCTGAACTAGGGTGTTGAGTGCACCCCCAGTAAGTCTGCAGATGACATCAAGTTAGGTGGGAGTGTTGATCTGCTGGAGGGCAGGAAGGCTCTGCAGAGGGATCTGAACAGGCTGGATCAGTGGGCCATAGAATTACAGAGAACTTGTAAAGAGTCTTTTCACATAGAAGAGCTTGAATTGAAAAAAATCAGATGAATGTTTGCCAGTTAAAGCTGAGTAGAATTAGAAGGATAATTAAAACTTCAGTATATTGTACAGAAGGAATATGTGGTCATTGGGCTAGGAAACTAAGTATTTTAATTAACATGGCTAAAAATAAGTCATAGCAATGCATTATTTTGAAATCTGTATATGACCAAGCCATACTAATGTAAAGTAGTCTGACCTTAAGATCATTATATAATTTTCAGGGCAAAAAATTATTCTCAGAATCAAGAGCAGAGAGAAATATGTAAAGATTTAGTTGTTTTTTCAAAGTTTTCAGCTACAGAAATAGATGCTTTTCCTGAGCATGAGTGAATGAATGCTGATGCCCTTTCTTCTCTCTTCTAATTAAACACTTCCCACTTCACTTCTGCTCTACCAGCTCAGATGAAAGTTTGGAAGTCAACAAAGAAGCAAACTGCAAGAAGGTAAAGAAAAATGGAAAGATGGGGGAGGAGATAAACAGTGATGGAATATATGGGAATAAAAGGCACAAAACAAAGATGTACCCCAGTTTATATCAGGGTGATGAGAGGCCTATCAATAAACAACACTAGAGGCAATGGTGTTTTTCAGAGTGTATCAATATGGGCAGAGTGGAAAGGCTCCTCTGCCTTTTCTTAGCATACTATTTCACGAAGATCTTTATCTGTTCAAAGCAATTTTATTATTTCATAATCTACCATACAATATTTTCAGGCCTTTGCAAGGCTTGTAAAACTTGGTACTAACCATACATAACATATTGTCAAACACACAGATATCAGAAATTCCCTGAGCTTCATAATGCTAAAAGCAGAGTAGCTCTGCTACTGACCAGTGACAGAGAGAAGATACTGTTCTGACTCTCTGTGGCCATCCTCCTGTATAATAAAGCATTGCTTGTACTTTAAAAGGGAAGAAAAATATCACTGATTTTTAAATGTTACAAGCAAATATTTCTTAAAACATTTTCTAGGGGTATTTATTTATTTGTACATAAATACAAATCCTCACATGGGGATCCTCACTGAGGATGAAGTATTGAAGAAGAGATTATGATTTGATATGAATCCTGAAGTAGAGGTTGCACAGGACTTAAATGTTCCATCAGTTTTAATTGTGGTTTGTTTCAAGGATGGAATCTGATCAGAGTGGGTTCCAGAGAAGATCAAGGAGCTCAAAAACTTAAGTGTTGGCTCATCTTTAAAGGGCAAATGCTATATTAGACACCATCTAAAGGCCATGCAGACAGACAGTACAACTTTCAGATCCATAGCAACAATTAATTCATTTAATTCATTATAGTTGTGACCTGAATTAATGTTAATTAATTATTGTTAATCCACATAAACTCAAATACAAACCTGTTGACCAGCCTGTTCTGCTTTTGTTTTCTTTATTTTTAGAGCTCTGAGACACTGCTTCTGATTCATTCACATTAAAACATGAAGTAACAACATAGTTTATGGTTGGATTGTTCCTAATAATTAAAAATAAAGTTGTCTCTATGCAATTTAAATGTGGCTAGCAGTACAGCTTCTAGTTAATTCATCTGTGCAAAATGACATCTGTGCAAAATGAGCATCTGCCTGTGTCTATTTAAGCAACATAAATAATCTACTGAACTGAAACTTCTTCATGGTTCTCCATCACTGTGCCTGTTGATTAACCAAGGAAATATAATTTAGTAACTATGTCATTTTAATCATTATGGAAGAACTTTGTACTTTATAATTCATACATACATACTTGCAAGTGTAATATGTCAGAGCAAAGTCCAGCAGAATAAGCACAGTGTGAAATAAGGAATATGCAGTTTTGCTGCATTTGTGATAGCATGTTGGAGCTGATTTATTCACTTGGACTTAAGTAGCAGGCAAAGTACAACTGTAGAGAGTGAGCTCATTTACTTGTGTTCTTCCTTGCCAGTCTTCACTTCAAAGAGGTAAGATGCATGCCCAGGGCTGTTTTCTTTGGGTGATTTCTTAATAATTTATAATATCAAATTCTATTCTGGAATTAAACAGATATGTAAATAACTTCAATGTGTAAATATGCGTGAAAAAAGAAAAGACTGACTCATTCAAAAATGCTAAAAGAAAGATGAAACAGTTAAAAAAATAACTCCCGGTTGAAGGTCAAATTTCATGAAGTTTAATTATGCTTGGGGGTTAAGTTTTGATTTCAAGTAATTTAAAATTTAATAGTTAGTAATAGCAATAATAATAGAAGCTTTCAGGGAAAATGATACATGACAGTAGGAAATACAGGCACAGCAAACTTAAATGCTTTAAGGGAAGCACTATGCCAAATTTCATGGAAGGTAATTTTCCTATTTATTATGATCCTAATGTCAAATGACCAACTTTGCATAAAATAGCAAATTATATGCTAATAGTAAATCATAGTTATTACTGAATAGTTTTAGGTAGAGTAGAAAATTCTGTTTTGCTGGTGTTTTCTATGGTAGGTATAAAACTTAAGTCTCAAACCTGAGCTTTATTATGTTGATTTATCTTGAATATTTTTTTTAAAAATGTGCTGAATATTTTTTCATTCTGGAAAACTGTTTACTGAATCTGCTGCTAAGTCATTAGATTTATAAGGAATGTGGTCTTGTTGCAACATAAGCCACTGCAGAGGATACTGGCCTCTGCAGACTGTGTGCTGACACTGGCAGGAAATAAGCTCTGACTGAAGAGCTGTTTGCTGGATCTGTTTTCTGCCTTCATCAAAGTCACTGTAGGGAGCCCAGTCCTTAAAAATTAAATTAAAAAAAAAATTAAAAAGTTAAAAAAGTTCGGCTAGAGACTAAGTAAATGTGTCCTTTGAGAATATAGGAAACATTCGTTATCCTGATTCAGTCTAAACTGTCATTGATACAGAAACTCCTCTTCAGAGAATCTGGGATTTGCCTAAGTGAGGACTGCAGGATTTACTCTAGTAATAGCCTAAGACTTCTTGCTGTATCAGATGGAGGGTTATAAGTTCTGTACCCCAAAAGGTGGATAAAATGAGGCTCAAAGCTGTTTTAATTCAATATATTGCACTCTTGATTTTGGAGAGGCTAAAAGAAAGTTCTTTTTGATTTGTTTATTGAACTTTTGGGTTTTTAATCTGATTTAAACCTGTGACCTATTATTTAAACCTGTAGATAGAAATTCACAAAAAGCATAGTTCAGATGTGCTTAAGTGAGTTTTCCAGTGCATGGAAACATTCCCAGCATTAGGAAAACCATGTCTTTGAGTACTGTTTGAGCTACAGACAGTCAGCAGAGATAATGTTACTGTTTCTGCCAATTCGACCATTGGTCTCTCCTTCACTGTAGTTTGGACTCAGGGAATAAGAAATTCAACTCTGATAAATATAAGATGTGCTTTTTCTTTTGTCATTACATTACTCTCAATGGCTTTTTTCATTGCCCAGCGTGGCACAAGGTGACAGAGTTGAGAGATGTTCTAAGTGTGGCAGCACAGTTCTCTGTGTCACGGGAATGACTAGTCAGAAATGGGGTGTGAGACACCAGGAAAGGAAAGGTACCTCAAAGATGGAAGAAGCCAATTTTGACAGAGGCCTGCTATTTTGAAGCTAGGTATTTCAAAGCCTTTCTCCTTCAGGACTTCCACACTAAAAGTCCTAAATATTTCCATTTTCAGCTCTGATCTGTGTTACAGTTCTGTATTTCTGCAGGAGAACTGACTCAGAAGGAAGATGTCGACAAGCTCAGCAGGATTTATGCTGTTCTTGCTCTCTCAATGCACTGTGTCACTGAGCACCAAAGAGGCAGTGGTCCTGGCTAATGCCCACCTTCTCCCCAAGAGAGACTCTGAGAGACTGGGTAATGCCAATGAAAAAGGTACTCACAAAGACAGTTGAGAGATTTAGATGCATGCTGTGTTTTACTTTATTGCTTTGTTGTAACATTTTCAGCTCACATATTTGAAAGTTAGCCCTGAAAAAATAGTTTGCAACATGAACATGTCCTGCCGCAAAGTCCCAAATCTTTAAAAACCTTACTTTGCAGCCATCTAATTCAAGAGAAATCAACACATTGTTGGTTTTCTCTGGTTTGTTTTGTTGTTGTTTTGTTTGTGGGGCTTGTTTGGTTTTGTTTGTTTGTTTGTTCATATTTTTAAATAAAATTCTGTGACATTTGAAGACTTATTCTTAGAACAATCATACCCAGACTACTTCTTACATCTCGATACCTAGATCCCATTGGTACCTATAATTGAGGTAACCCTCTGCCTATGTAGCTTTCAAAATCCAGCTTGGTACACTTTTAATACATTTACCAGAGTAGATCCCACATAAAATGTACACAAAGAGTAGTGGGATTGATTCATTTTCATCCCCAGACTAATGGCACTTTGGGGTTTATAAAATTTACTTTCCAAATTAATCTTATTGTCTATAACAATCAGCCTAAAAAATGTTCTCATTATCTGTCGACAGAAATTGTTCTATAATGTTCACTGAGGGGGTAAATACAAGTGTCACTGTGTATATCACTGACTTGGACATAACTATATACATAACTTAAATAATCCTTCTATAAAATCATGGGATCAGGTTTGGAGGCAGGCAGGCAATGTCTACCAGGCAAATGTTCTAACAACTGGGGTACAGAGCTGTGTACACAGGTCTGCTCTTTCAGGATATTTAATAATGTCATGCAGATAGTATTGAGATTTAAATTTCTTCTATTCATGGCTGTAGATTCTACTAGGAAATGAAAGGCAGAAAACTTAAGACCTCAGAAAGCCTATATACTCCTGTAAATCTGTCTTGAGTGGCTTAGAAGTATCAATAAACTTCCGAATATCAAATATAAAAGACTATATTGAATAATTATTTAACAGGTTTAGTCCATCTAGATTTCTACAAAACCTATGATACAATACAATATTAAATCAGAGATGGTAGCGTTACACTGAGATTGAAAAGAAAATGAAAATGAGTTGGGTAGAAAAGTAAGCCATAAAGTCAAGGTGAGACTGGAAGTATTTGCTAATTAGTTATCTTTTCACTATTCTTATGGAGTATACCAATGCAGAAATAGGAATATGATGATAGAATTTAATGATATCATGAAGGAGAGAAATGCAAATACAAAAAGTAGGAATATTATGTAGAAAATCCCACAGATGTTCTTAAGTAATACCACTGAGACGAAAAATAAAGTACAAAATTTTAGGTTTTACTGCAGGGTGGTTTTACTGCAAGGTGAGGACCTTACCAGTTTCAAAGAACAAAACTCCAGCTTAAAGGAAACTAAGCAATACAAATGCAATCCTAGAAAATACCAACAACGATGTTTTAGTAAGACTTTGAAAGAATCAGTGTCACCGTATAAGGTCATCTGCAATACTGTGTGCAAATTATACCCACATTCTAGGAGATTATCCAGTGAAGAGATGCAGGAAAGCTACTAAGACAAATAAGGAACTGAAGATTTATCTTACATGAAATAATAAAAGAAATTAATTACCCTAACAACTTACCCTAACAAAACAAAGACTTATTAAAAATATAAGCTTTGTCATGGTACATGGGGGCTTATTACACAGGAAGAAGCACTTATTTAACTAAAGAATACTACTAAAGAAAGGAAGATGGACAGTGGAAGTCATTAAAATTAGATTGGGAACTAGATGAGGATTTCTATCAGAGTAGTGACAGTTTGTGAAGTCTACAGTGCCTTTCAGTTGGAAGAGAAGAAATTTAATTATTCTGTGAGAAGACTGTATAATTCCCTACAGGACCAGTAGTAGATAAAATAGTCATTCATGGTCCCCTTCTCTTTCCAGAAAGTTGGGGGCACTTTTTTTTGTTGTCATTTTTGTTTGTTTGCTTTTTATACTAACCAGACTGTTTAGTGTACTTTTGATCTCTTGGTCATGAGACCATACAATACCACTTTTGTTGTATCACAGGGTAACAAACCTTTTTTTGAATATCTGAACATTTGCTGCATCTTCTGTCCTGAAGTCTTCCCTCTTTAGCTGAGTGAGTGCCAACCATCTGGGATGAAGTCAGAGTCAGCTTCCAATCAGAAGACAATCATTCGCTCACTCTAAAGGACAGAGTTCAAATTCTAAAATTCATTATTTGAGCAGAAATTCACTTTAATTTTTTTTTTTCTCAGACTATCCAAGAGATTGTTTTGAGATTTTTCAGCGCTCCAAAGGAAATTCCAGAGATGGTCTTTACATCATCCAACCAAAAGAGGACCCTATTGTTGTCTCTTGTAACATGCAGGATGGTGGCTGGACAATAATCCAGCACATTACTGCCAACAGTACTGTCGACTTTGACAGGACCTGGCAGGACTACAAATATGGATTTGGCTCTGTTCATGAGAACCACTGGTTAGGAAATGAATATATGCATCAGTTAACTAGCAGCTCTGTGCAATATATACTTGGAGTTAAACTTGTAAACCTAAATGCTGAAATTAAATGGGGACAGTATGAACCATTCCTTATTGAAGGTGAGGAATCTCAATACCGCATTAGGGTCGGTCTATACAAAGGTAATGCCACTGATGCGCTGACCCTGGACACAGAAGCCTATCTCCATGACAACCAGAAGTTCACCACCAAGGACAGAGACAATGACAATTACTTTCTGAATTGTGCTAAACTGGAACTCAATGACATTCCTGGGGGAGGCTGGTGGTACGACGCGTGTGCTGGAGCAAATCTAAACCGTAGGAACATGATATACTGGCAAAAAGACTGCAACAAGCAACGCCTATGCAAGTTTGCATGGATGATGATCAAACCCATTGAGCACCACCTGTCATCTCCATCAAGGTCCTGCCCGTGTCAGAAAATTGAACTGTAGATAAGCCATGTGTACTTTGAAAGGAACATGGACTTTTTGTCCAGTGACTGAACTGAACTCACTGACTGAATAATCACACTAAGTAAACATGGTTGAAAATTTAAATTGGGCCTCTGCAAGGGATTTATGATAACATATCTTCCAGGACTGGACCATGTCATAGAAATATGCCAACCACACAAGTGAGAAACTGTCAGAAACTGAGGCCTCTACCATAAGATTTAAATAAACAGAAGATTTAAAAAATTCATTTTATAGTATTTTAGCCATAAGACAAGCCAGGTATGAAATCCAGGATATGATGTCTTATACAATATATACATGAATATAAATGCATTTCAGAAGGTTTTGTTCCAGTATCAATGTTCATGATTGATCTCCTATAATTGCACATCTTCATATATCATGCATGAGAGAAATTTCCAGTGAAGTGCCTACATTTACAAAATGCATATTGAAGAGTATTGTGTACCATAGGGCAGCAACAGGCCTTTTCTTTCTAACTTTAGTGAACAGTATTTTAATTTATAAAATTGGAATTAGCCTTATCTCCCATGGCTTCTTTCCCCATTCACTGACTCTTCTTTTATCTCTACTTTTTAATGATCCCATACACATTGAAATATTCAGCATAGGCTTTTCTTTTCTTCCTTCAATTTAGAGCACCCAGGACTAATGGGATTGTCAGCTTTGCCATTTAAAGCTACTAATCCAAAGCTTACAACCCATCTGAATATTTCCCCAAGAAACTCAGACAACACATTTTTTAAAAGATCAAATTGATTTTGCAACTGTTTATTTATTGCTTCATTTTTTCCTGAATATCACTTCACTTTGTTTACCATGATTTGAGTGTTGCTTCTCCCTGTTCCATGATGTGCTTCAGCTTTCTCTTTTTTTAATACCACTGTGAGAAAAAAAGACAGCATTGCATTTATTTCACATTTGCTAGCTTCAATTGTTTTGGTACTCAGACCTGACAGTATTTAAACACTGCCTTTTTTCTAATTATAAAATAAAAATTATATATTCTTCTGTTTTAAAATAATAAATAAAAGCATTTTAGCTTTGATAACCTCGAAGACCTTGTTTTCTTTTACCTCTGTTTGAGTTCCTTCACACATTTCTATACCATTGGAATAGCTGAATGATAATTGAGGAGGTTTAATTGTTGCATTATACAAAGTGTCAGGATAATAATTAGATTATCATGTATATTTTCTTAGATATTTCAGTTACAGAAACTCAACAAACAAATACTGGCAAATTCCTGCTTTTTAATTTAAAATATGATAAAATATCATCATTTTCACAAAAATTGCTTCACAGAAAATAAATCATATTGTGTTTTGAAAAGACTAAGACTATCAGGATTATTTAAGAAGATAAATTAACTGGGAAGCAGAAAAGCCAAAAAAGTAATATTTATTTTTTCATGATGCACTGTAACATTTTCAGAAAGAGATACAGCTATGTTGCGTGGGTGACGCCAACTCAGCACACATGTCGATTTTGCAGCATTTGATTTTTTTTGTCCCCTGAATTTGTGTTCAAAGACAGAAGCGTGATACAGGAGGGGACAGTTAATACCTGAATTGAGTTTATATCATTGAGTCAATTTAATGTGGGTTCTGCTGTAACTCTATCAGGATGCCTCCAAAGTTGTAATGAGGATACAAGAATATCACCTAAGTGCTGCCAGTCTCCCATAGCTTTTATTTGAATTCCTGGCTATATAGCCAGATTCTCACACACCTTCCAAAAATATGTTTTGAATAACCTTGACATCAAAGCACATAACAGAAAGTCCACAGGCTGCGTCTGATCATCAAAGGCAAGTAGCCTGCTCTGCAGCCCACCCTTGGCCTGTTTTGGAGAGTTTTGAAAGAAAGGACTCTGCAAATAACTTGTATAAATGAGTTGGGCGCTGGCAGCCCAAATCCAGCTGCCCAGTTCTGGAGGAACTCTAGTATTGACTAGAGCCCTACAAACCTATACTGATACTGAATTCCAGTATAGGAATTAGATAAAAATGCAATAAAAACTCATAAGTTTACAAGCAAGACCAAAAAAAGACAGAAATATCAATTCAGTTCAAACAAAGACATTTAATGGAACTCAGGGACTGAGGTACATTCTACACTTCTAAACAAACTATGGATGGATATTACTATTGGAGCTGAATTTGGGACTAAGTAAGAATATTCCAAAACATCCACCACCATGGAACCATTAAAAGTGGACTAAATTCTACTTCATAATTCCCTAGCAAAAGACTATCTTAACAGACTTTTTTTCTTCCATTGCTGAAATCACCAGATTGCAGAAAGGCAATCCAGAAGGCAGCTGGCCTTCAACAATGAGTCAGTGAAATCTCAGACCGAAGCATGGGGGTTTCCATTCTGTCTACTCCTGTTTTCTTTTGCCCATCACATTTCTCCTATGCTCTCTCAGCCTTTCCTGATTATACTGTCGCCTGCAGTATAAGAAAGGAGGAGAGTCTTCCCACAAGTATCTGCTGAAACAAGCCTATTAGGTCAAATAAATATCTTTCCAAAATGACAAGGTCTAGGGTAATAGGTTTCAGCTCTAAGCACCTGTGAATGGGAGACGTTCCTTTTTTAACAAGCAATCTCCTAACAATAGCAATGAAATACTTTTCTTCACCTCTTTGCTACTTTGCATTTCTCCCTATCCCTGTTTTCTCAACTGCAGGAAAGACAAGCACATTCTCACATACCGATACCACATTAATCAACTCAGAATTTATTTATTTTTGTCTTTAAAAATCATTCAATTTTTATATGAGAAAATGCTTGCTCTTGTTTCTGATTTCTTGGCCTTTCATGTAACTTTTTTTATGTGTTAACCGTAGGTTTAAAAGTATGACAAAGTGGTTTTAGGACCGAAAATCCTGTGCATCAATAAATTAACATTAGCTGTCCCACCTCGTTCTTATTTCCTAGAATTAAAAAGCAGTCCTTTAGTCACTCTGACTTCTTCTGCACTTCAGAAGGCATCAGGGCCCAGGCAGAGTTGAATGCAGCTGTGCTCCGCAGCTGATATCCTCCTCTGCACCCTCTCTCCACTCTTCCTCCCATAGCTGAAGAATTGCACACCTAAGGAGACCTTATGGACAGCATACAGTAAAACCAACTGTCTGACTTCCACTATGTCTAGGTAGCTGCACCATGTAAGGAGTAAAAGATATTACAGTTTATATCTTGGCATTGTAATCTGGGGATTCTATATAAACCCCAAACTTAAAATGTCTACTGAAACAGGAACCATCAGCAACCCGAGTTTGGAGAAGTACCTGTTGAGAAGAAAACTTTTGAAGGACTTCAAAGATTTGGGTTTTTTTTGAGGAAGACTGACTGATATATCAGCAGATACACATAGAAGCGAATGGCATTTAGTGGCTAACAGCAAAAGTATCGAGTAAAAGGCAGCACTTTTACTGAGTGTAATGAAAACCGAAGTTCCTTAACTCTGAAGAAATACACCTACCAAGATAGAAAGAACAATTGCAACATCATCCCTTTCTGAAACCACTAATAGTCACAGATTATCTCATGGTTTAAAACACAATGTTATCAATTTTTTTAAACTAGTTATAGTTATGGCAACACTATTAATAAAATTGTAAACAAGATGCTTATTTGAATGGTCAAAGTTTAAGGCATTATGACACAACTGTTAATTGCATGTGGAAGAAAATTTCTTAGTGGGTTCAAAAGGCAGCAACGGAGACTTGGGATGACCATGTATGAAATAATTGGCCTCTTTCTGATTTGGTAGGGGGAAAGCCAAGTAGTTAAGTGAAAAGACACAATATCCATTTCTGGAGTTAAAATTTAGCAGGCTGTTTCAAAACAGAAAAACCACTGATTACCCAGCAGCTGCAGGAGCATTACAGGAACTGATGGAGGCCTTGGGAGTCCCCAAGGCAAACACTGCGGGCAATTCAGAGGAAAGTTCTGACCCTGCTTTGTAGCTCATAAAAGTAGTGAATGTGGGCCATTCTTGTGTGTTTTTTTGTTTGTTTGAGTTTTTTTAAACCTTCTGTAATATCAAAAAGAAGGAAGCAGTGTGGAGTTTTTTGGGTAGAGTTCTTTCCAACAGAGGGGCACCTAGATGTACACTTCACAGCAAACTGACTGTAGTAACCCCAGCTTGATTGTTAGGTATATCTGAGGAAACAGGTTTTTGTTTCTCACTAAGCCTAAGTAAGAAACATATTCATATTCTTCATATTATTTCTATCTGTATAGAAAGGAAAGAAAATGAATTTCAGAGGAAAGCTACATCATTCTGTCTGTTTGTTTGTTTACCTAGAGCAAAGAATCCAGGGAAGGCAGCAGTAATTAGGTCCCCTAAAAATTACAGAGTAACTTTAAAAAGGAAGCATCCAAAAATTCTCTTTCAATATGAAGATTTTTGGAATCCAAAACTACGAATGGGCAATTTGGAAACTGTTTCCTACCACAAGTAAAGAAGCATCTTACAAAATCCTATTCAAATTTCAGAATCTGAACAAAGTCCACAACTATTAAGTTCAGTTTTAAACTGGGTATCCAGTTCCATAATAACTACATTCTAAGAGAAAACAGCACCTTCCAAATCAATATGGGATTCTTTATTTGTTGTAATGAGTTCTCAGTTAAATTTAGCATGCTTACCACACCTCAGTGAGATTTTTATTCCTTCCAGGATGTAACTATCCTTACCTGCATTTGCATTAAGATTTATCAGTTACATTAATTTGACATGTTCAGGTCATCTATCAAATATGACAAGGAGGCAATGTCACAGATCACTGAGAAAAAGCCCTATGTGCCAGATAAAATTATCAGAATTAGAGATGGGGACTTTTTATGAGACTCAGCTCTGAAACTGGAACAATATCTAAAGTGTGATGAGAAAGTACAGTGAAGTATTTTGCCTTGAAGTCCATCACTGCCTCTGGATCTGGACTCCTCAAGTCCATATTTCCCAGTGCAGGAAATGAGATGAGGAACAAAAATCCACAAATAAAAATAATTTTCAACAGTTAATAGCAGTTAATAATTGACATGAATAGTTGAGTAGGATAAGCATTATTGGCAACTGAATTGTATAATTAATAGAAAAATATTCTCTATCGTATTTTACAGGTTCTTAGACTATTTTCTCTGTAAGTCTTTTGATTTCATTCTTTCGTAATTCAATAAGATTTTTTCTATAAAGGAAACCCTTGCATTTATGGTCTATCATGACTTTCTGTCCTTTGAAAAGCTCTTCACTCTAAGTAGTCACGGAAAGTGCACAGAGGTATCCAGGTGTTCTATACCTGTTCAAAAATTCTGGGAACTATTCCAATTATTTATCTACAAACATAAATTATATTTACAGAAAATTAATGTTAGTTGATAATTTATTGGGATCTGGAACATACAGGGAGGCTGGCATATATGAAAAGGTAGAGGCAAAAATCCTACCTCAAGTCTGTGGGAAAATTCAATACTCAAAAATATAAAAGCTGCTGGGTCTCTGAAAAGTTTAGTTAGGGATGTATATTTATGCATCTCTATTGATAATACATACATATATTTGTACATATATGTATATGTATGTAATTATGTATAAATAAAATGTAATTTTACAAAAAACATTTCACTAGTCCATGACCATAACCAATTATAGGATCAGTAAAAATGTCATTATAACTACAGAAATACAGACAACAAGATTGTCCTACACTGCAAAAGTCCCACAACACTTTTCAAAGGTACAAAATATAATTAAGTACTAAGTGATACTCTGATGACAACCACATTTGTCTTGTGATTTTGATTTCTTTTTTAAGAAAAAATATCCTACATAACAATAAAGCAACACATACCTCTTTATATAATTCTTGATATTTACAATGTACTCATGTTTGGTCATGTAATCTCTCACATGATTAAGTGCTAGCAGCATAATTTGAGCACATATTTCACAATTATAATAAATCAACATTGTTGCATCCATCACCATGTATTTTAATACATTAGCTGAACACAGAGTCCATAAACACTTACAGAACATTCTTCAACAGAAATCGAAACCAACAAAAAATATCCCATTTAATTTCAGTAGAAGCCAATGCTTCATTTTAGCAATAACAGTGCAGCTAGCAGGAACTGTTACTACCTCATAAATTTTGCCATTAACTACAGCTTTTGCCCCAGAGGGGCACATTCATTTGCTAAAAATCAAGCATAGTTTACTGAATGTCTGATCCAATGTAATATAAAATAAACCCACTATAATAACCAATGTGTACATAGTTACTGTACACAGGAAAAGCTCTGGATAGTGACAGAGCAAAGTTGATGAAAAGGTCTTTATAAAAACCTCTGCTTTCCTTTAATAAGTAATCATATGCTAGTGTACAAAAAATAATAGGCACAGTATGGTGCATTACAAAATCAATCGTGAATTTAGAGAATATATTTTTACATTATTACACTGCTAACCTTTCACTGACACAATTTTGCCCTATGGAGACTGGAGATAAAGCAAGTGTTAATTACTTGTACTGTGATTGTTGAAATGGTGGAATTATTTATCTGTAGGGAAATTTTTGATGGTATGATAATTTAAAAAATTATACAAATAATTTCACCGAGAGCAATGGTACATTCATGATAACTAATACAATCCCTGAAATGTGCAACTTGGTCATGTCACCAACATAATGTCCCACTAACGTGTATAGCAGATATTATATGAAGATTGTCCCAAACTAATATTCCAGAGTATCTCACTCAGAATTTTAATAGAAAGGCTAGAAGTGAATTTGAACTTTGAGTTTCATAAACATTTGTTTCCTTTACATCTTCATTCCTTGTGACTCCTGTTGTCATTAACTTTGTTTTCTCGTGGTCTTTCCTAAGGCTTCTTGTTTGTTCCTGCCAGAAAGAGGCAGGTCAGCAGCTCTGTTCCAACGGCCTTCTGCTGAAGGCAGCCCCTTGCTTATGCACCCAGTCAGTGCTGCAGGACTCCTGCCAATCTATCACAGACATCAGTCAGGCACAGGCAGTTCAGCCCCCGGCACCAAAAGCCCCAGCAAACCTCAGTTAGTGGCCAGTGCCTCAGGTCATTGTAACTAGGCCAGTACAACCCAGTCCCAGAAGCTATAGCCACCTGAGGGGTTGACGCCAGCCCCCGGTACGGTAGCAGAAATGGCTCTGCTGGACTAAAAGACAGTACCTGAAGGTAACTTGTGTTTCCAAGCACCTGATACTGACTAGTATTTGTAAAGCTATTCAAAGACAAAAAGTGTAAAGTGTCCTTAATAGTTTTATAGAAATATTCAAAAGTTACTTTAAAAAAATCTTTCAGGGATGCCAATTCTGTCACTGTTTATATACAGGTAAACGTACAGTGCACCAATCCTTATTTTTCTCTTGTTCTGCATCATTCCATCAGTAACGGAAAATTCTGGGCTCAGGGGAAGCACAACAAAGGTGATTTGGAAAAAGGCTTTCCTTGTGTTGTAGATAGACTGTATCCATTATGCTTTACAGTCAGTTGTGTTTTTTACCATTGTCAGTATTGCATAAAATTTTAAAATTTCCTTCAGAGGCACTGGGAACTGGAGAAATTTAGAGATATCTGCTAATCAACACCATTTTTGCAGATGACAGTCACTTGTATGATGGATTGGGACTGAGATTGGGACTGGCTTCTTCATATACAAAATACATTATCTATTCCTTTTACTATGAGCCCTTCCAATGTCTCCACAAAAGTCCTCCTTAAAGTGGAAATTTTATCAGTATTACAATCTCCTGCAATACGTGTGTTCATTTTGAGTATTATTAATCTCCCTAACCATTTAGTATTGGGCATGACAGCATTTATCTCTTTACATATTCCCGATTGCATTTTAACAGCAGGTGGAAAAGTCTCAAAACAAAAGTAGTACAAGCTCCATTGCTTGGTACATTGAAAACTCAATAGACAATACACTAGCAAGGAATTATAGAAAGACAGGGAATTACAGGGAGAAAGACTGCATGACCTAACCTGATGATTGGATGATCATCCCAGTCTAATTTCTAGTAGTTCATAATTTACTCTACATATTCTTAGGCTGAAAGAAAGGACATAAGACCCCCAAACATAGTCACTTTAATGCAGATCTACTGCATAGTCGAAAACAAACTGTGTCGTTCATAGCAGCCACTGACTTTTTATCCCAAGCACGCACTATTTTCATGCAAAATTTAAATTATCAACAGATTTTTTTAACCACTAGACACATAAAGCAACAGCTTTGAAAAGACAGAATTACAGTCAATTTGCTAAGTTACATCAATATATATATTTCCCCTTATTCCTTATTCAAAAGCAATTATGGCAGTCTGGTATTGCCGTGCCAGTATAGTTTCTCTTCCACTTTTTTCTTTTTCCACTGGCAGAAAAGCAGCATCTTAAAAGTCTTTCTGAAAGTTTTATTACAGAGGGCATAACACATGGGGTTAACAGTGCTGTTCACATAGCATAGCCAATATCCGAGGTGCCACAGTGTTACTGGAATGCATTCAGGGCAAAATGTGGAGATCAAAACCATGATATTATAGGGAGTCCATGTCATGATAAAAGCCAAAAGAATGGCACTTAAAGTCTGTGCTGCTTTGCGCTCCTTTACAAGAACCATCCGTTTCCTTTTGGTGATTTGGTTATTTATATTTGGATCCATGGTTTTGATGGAAGGATCCTTTGACAGAGCAGCAGAACAAGGAGTTATTTTTACTTTTTGGCAACCACTGTTGGCTTCCTGGGTGCCATCAGTCTTAACCACCAATCGGAATTTATAGGCTACACATTTTTTACTTTTCTGTATGTGGTCTTTGGCAGGTGACAAAAAGTATTTCTGATTCTCAAAATCATTTTCTTCAGGTTGGTCTTTGACAACAACATCTGTACTCTCCTGAAACTCTTCTGCCTTACTATTAGATGGACTTCCGTAAGTTACTTGGAAAACTGAGTCAGCGGCAAGTTTATCCTCCTCTTCTGATGATGCGTAGCTGCTGCAGGTGGTTAACTGGTCAGCCTTGGCCCAGTCGATACAAGTACTCGCTGCCTGAGAGGCTTTCGCCGTGGCTGACGTACTTCGACTAGATGAAGACCAAGAAGCCTGACACCTCTCTCTTTTGACTAAGTTTTGTTGCTTGCAACTGAAGCAAGACTTCAGGAGAGCTTTCTGAGGCTTTATTGTCTCAAACTCTGCCACAGACTCTGAACCCTGCAGTTCAGCAAGGTCCTTGGTACGTTTCTCTGTCTCTTTATAGATGCGGCAATACAGAATGGTCATCACAGACACCGGAATGTAAAAAGCAGCAATTGCAGTACCAAAGGTGACAATGGGTTCATCTAGAAACTGTATCTGGCACTCTTCAGGTGGTACTGTTCGTTCACCAACAAAATACTGCCAGCACAAGATTACAGGTGCCCACAACACGAAGGAAATTAGCCAAGCCAGACCAATCATGATGCCAGCTCTTTTGGGCGTGCGTTTGGCCCTGTAAGTTAAAGGCCTTGTGATGGAAAAATATCTGTCAAAACTGATGACTAGAAGGTTCATTACTGAGGCATTGCTAGCTACATAGTCCAGTGCTAGCCACAGGTCACAGGCAAGGCTTCCAAGAGACCAATGGCCTATGAGTATATAGGACGTATAAAGGTTCATAGAAAATATTCCAATGATGAGATCTGCACAGGCAAGGCTCAGCAAGTAATAATTGTTGACAGTTTTGAGCTGACTGTTAACCTTAAAGGATATCATTACAAGAATATTTCCCACTATGGTTATTAAGCTTACAATTGCAGTTACAGTGGCAATAGTAATGACTTCCCAGAGGCTATGCCCCTCTAACTGCTTATGGTTGATTGATGAACTGTTTACAACAGTAGAATTGCTGAATAAATTGACTCCCATTCTTGTTCTTGGTGTATTGTCATCAGGATCTTAGCAGTGTTGCATATTGCTTTCTGTATTCAAAAACATCCTTTTGGAGATAGCTATAAAGATCAAAGGAAAAAAACCAGAAAATGAAAGTACCTCATTAAATAGCACAGACTTCCACTAGAGTTATCATAAAAACACCTGTAAAGCAACCTATCAAATGATTTGTGTTCTCCTTTTGCATTTAGGTTATTCTTCCTACCATTGCGAAGATAACTAAAACCCACAAATGTACATCCTAAGACAATGTACTCTGACATTTTATGACATTTCAAAAAGCAATGTAACTATTGTTTGATAAGATAGTCAATCACACCAGCTCCCACATTTTGAATACCTTAGGAGACACTCTACATATTCTCGAAGACAGACATGTAAAGTTTTGCAGTGTAATAAGACAGTGAGTGACTGTGTTGTTTCCTACAGTACTATGTAGAAGGCATGTCAAGGTTTCAGAAATTATCTTTGGAAAATTTTGAAAAGTGACCAACAACAGAAAGAGAGCAAGAGAAAACTGAGGATGCGTAGGGATTTAGGAACCACGCTGCCATGGTGACAACAAGAAACAATTAGGTGTTAGAAGTGCTTGAGGCAATTGAAGGGGAATCTGAGCTAAGGAAGCAGGCAAGGTCAAGGAGATGTTTCTAGAAAAATAAGTTAGGCAAGAAAGATTCTTCTCTATCGAGAGATCTCAGGACAGAGGAGACTGACTGGGTTAGGTGTGGAAGTACAGTCTGGGTAGTTTGGTGAGTGAATGGTAGGGTTGAGGATAGAAAGGAGTAAACTGAAGAGGGAGAAGCAATAGATAACCATAGTGACAAAGAATGCAACAAAAGCAATTTAATACTTGCATTAGCAGCAAAAGGTGAAAACAGAACCACTCTATTAATGCATACATTCCTCTGACATCCACTCCTTCCTACATTCCTCAGTGCTGTTTTCTTGTGCCAGTGAATACATGCCTGTATTAGGCAAAACTTCTTTCACAGATAACCTCTGGATTCTGAGCAATTCAATCACATCAGATGATGCTAATGACTTGCTTGATGCTTAGTCTTGCAAAACTGTGTAATTTTGGAATAGTCAAAGAGTATTTAGTTTTTAAAGTCAGAAATGAAAGAAAAATTATGAACAGGTTTTTCTGTTGGGCATATAGCTAGTGTAAAACTGGTAAGATGATCCCTTTTTTTAAAGCAGACACTGGTTCATCGCTATTGAAGTCCAGCTCTAAGTCATTAGGATTCTCTCTGCATCAGATCTCTATTATATGGTCCTCCCTATCCATTCACACCACTTCTCCGTGTTTTCATCTTTCATCCTAATTCTCAGAAAGTCGTTATCTTTGGCCTTGGCAAGTAGCTTCTACAGCCTATCCCTTTCCCACATCTATCTTTTGTACCAAGTAGTTGGCTCCTGTCTCTCATCAGCTGAATACAAGCTTTTACAGCCACTAGTTGAACTTTCAGAAAAGCATCTCACTTTCTTTCATTGTCCTCTTTGCCCAGGGAGGTGGTTGAGTCACTATCCCTTGGAGGTGTTTAAGAGGCATCTGAACCTGGTGATGTGGTTTAGTGGTTTAGGGGTTACAGTGGCAATGCTGTGTTGGTGGTTGGACTTGATGATCTTAAAGGTCTCTTCCAATCTTGATGATTCTATGATTCTTATTTGCTTTCTTTGTTTCCTTCAGTTTTGCCCCTGGTCTCCTAAGTATCCACAGAAGTTTATCTACTTTAATCTATATCTTTCTACTTCAAACCCTACCTAATGGTTATCTCTTGTTGTGATGAAACTGGATAGTGGCAAATTTCCTGATGTACCGAGACTTCTGCCTATCATGCTCCTCAAAATCATTCTCCTCCATCGTTGTGTCTGTCATCTCCTGTTTTATATTTAAATATTCGTGCATCTGTATTCTGTTTATACACAGCATATATTGAACCTAATTCAACAGGATTCTAGTTCATGTATAGGCCTTGCAAACTAGCAATATTCATAGTATGTGCATGCTGACCATCTGTATGCTTGGCTCTCTCTCTCCAACCTGCAGAGCCAGTCTAGCGGCCAAGAATGCTGAAGTGCGACAGCAGTCCTAATGAGCCTTATACAAAGGAAGACATTCCATCCTGGTTCTGCATTCTGCAAAGACTTCCCCTAAGCCAGAGCTGCCCTGATGGCTGGCTGTGCTGGCTTTACAAACCTTTACACAACCTTGAAGAGTAGAAATTAATTTAGTGTGAAACAAAGGTGTGTGGAGCAGCTGTATGGCTGTGATAGGTAGCTGAGCTCTGAGAGATGAATCTCTATCTCTGCTACCTCATGTGGCTTATGCTTCTTTTATTGTGGACAGTGAGCAGAGTTGTTCTGCACATTAAAAGTTCCATGTGACAAAATTTTATGCATGGTAGAGTGGTAGTGGTTTTAGTGTGGCAATGTCAGGGGGTGTGAGGGCCATTTGCTTAGCAGAGGAAGGTGAGCCACAGGTGGAGCATGATGCCAAGGCAGGTGGGAGCTAAGACCTCACCAAAAAGCAGCAGGGTGTGGAGAAGCACGTTTGGTTCTTGAGAAGTCTTGAGAAGTGACAGTGATGAGAGTAAGACATAGTCCAGTGATTGCACAGCAAGTCTGTAGTGATGAGGAAGGTCCAAGAGCAATCCAGGAAGCCCAGCCAGCAGGTCTGAGTCAGGATCTGAGTCAGGATCGAGGAGATAGGACACCAGCTGTAGATGTAGCTGCTGTGAGGGTCAGTGGTACAGCCTTGGCTTAAAAGCAGTTCCCAAGGGAAAGGAGAAGGAGGCTCTCATTTCTAGCTTTCTTCACAACACGTCTTATAAGCAGTGCAGCTGACCTTTGACTCAGCCAGCTAAACTCTAACATAGCCAATGGTACTCCTAGAACGGGACTGTGCTCCAGGCCTTGCAGCTAATGTACCTGAAACACCATCAGGGCTCGTGAATTTTATGCAAGTTGCAAGACAGCAGCTAAGGATAGAGACGGTCTTAAAAAGGCACCAGCTACAAATATTAAGCACATGGATAAACATATACTAACTTCTACATTTGCCTAACATCTGGGTTTGAGCAACTGCATAGGAGATTGTTTCAACTTTCTGTCTTTTCTTGCCAGAACATAACACTTTTCTCAGAGGAGGGAAGACAAGAAATTGTCTAGATGCTGTTGCCTGTAACGTTTTGTCTTTGCCATAGGTAGCAAGTGTCCCCCTCTTAGGTCACTTAGCTTCCCTAACATTAGGATTTAGGAAGAAAGACTGCTGAAACTATGCCACGTGGATTGCAGACTTCAGAGCAAAAGGAGAAGCAGAAGTTTTTGTTGTCCTGACACAATTTTTCTTGGTTTGAACTGACATGGGTGGCAGAAACACTGGTAATATGGTACAGAAACTACAATTAATTTCTTAATAAAAAGCAGTCTTGTTACTGTCACACAAAGCCTTCCCTCCCTAACAGGCTATTTTACTGTGACGTCTATAAAAGCCGACAGTAGCTAAGCTGCTAGTATGCAAAGATCTCTTCTTGACATGTTGACCATTCTTGTCACCTCTTCATACTCTATAATCTTTTGTTTTGTAGGTCTGCGTTAACACTTCATGGCATTACCTTTTGTCATCTGTTTGTGTATTACTCATGGCAATAGTGCCTGTGAGCAGGACTCCAGTGTGCTATGGTAACATAATTTATGTTAATTGTCTATCTTAGAGTTGATAATAATAGGGAGATCAAAATCAAATTACAAAATCAAAATGCATATGTACAGTATCATGACTTCGCTGTGTCTCATAATTACTGATGTATAATGTTCATGCTTATGAGTTGTAATGGTATTTGCTATTTGTTGCCAAATATTAATGATACTTTTTCAATCTATCTAATCAAGTGTTAATTAATGTAAGTTGTTAAATTTGTACATATAGTCAGCTTCCAGTTATCTGGGGGCAGATTGTTCGTGTCACGGATTAATTGCACCACAGATGCAGGCACAGCTTGGGCTCTCCAGGTTTTATTATCTCTATCTCCTTCTGAGTCTGCCAGACCTGTGCTGGCTGCACGAGAATTGCTTGGATGTCTTTGCAACATGCTTGCCAGTGCTGCTCCCTGTTATTTTATTTATTTGCATGTACACTAAGCTAATTTACTGATTCGCTGCATGCCGTGCCCCAGAACTGAGCAGCCCTTACCAAAGGTAGTAGTGCAGAGTAAGTACTGCCCACGATTTCAGAGAATGGGAGTTGTGGTCATATTTTGCTGGAAAGGCTACTGGGTTTAAAAACCTTCAAAACCAGATTGATGTTTTAATGTGTGTTGTCAAATGACAGTCTGCATGCTCAAGAGGGATCTGGCAAGCTGGTGTTAGGAAGCTGGTGAACTTTACCGAGGACACATGGGTGGCTACTTAGTTCAAGATGAGCAGAACAAACCAGCATGGCACAAAGCTGTTCTCGTGTCTCTGCTCTGCATCCTCAGAGGAGGACACTCCTCCAGTGGCTGTGGAGTCACCTCACGGAGTTCATGCAGTGCAACCTTCCATGTAACACCCTGTCAGCCTGAGATCAGTTGCTTTTTTCCTCATTTGCTACAGAAAGCAAAGGTCTTGTGTTTGGGTCACAACAACCCCATGCAATGCTACAGGCTGGTGGAAGAGTGGCTGGAAAGCTGCCCTGTGGAAAAGGAGCTGGAGATGCTGGTCAACAGCTGGCTGAACACGACCCAGCAGTGTTCCCAGGTGGCCAAGAAGGCCAATGGCATCCTGGTTTGTATCAGCAATAGTTTGGCCAGCAGGACCAGGGCAGTGATTTTCCCTCTGTATTTGGCACTGGTGAGGCCACATCTCAAGTCCTATGTTCAGTTCTGGGCTCCTCACTATGAGATAGACATTGAGGTGCTGGAGTGTGTCCAGAGACGGGAGAAAGAGCTGGTGAAGGGTCTGGAACAAAGGAAGAGCAGCTGAGGGAGCTGAGTTTGTCTAACCTGGAGAAAGGGAGGCTCGGGGGAGACCTTATGACTTTCTACAACTACCTGAAATGAGGTTGTAGCCAGGTGCGGCTCATTCTCCTTGCCCTGGTAGCAAGCAACAAGAGGAAATAGCCTCAACTTGCACCACAGGAGGGTTAGATTGGATATGAGTAAAACTTCTTCACCAAAAGGGTGGTTAAGGAGTGCAACAAGCTGCCCAGGGAAGTGGTAGAATCACCATCCCTGGAGGTATTTAGAAGATGTGTAGATGTGGTGCTAATGAACACGGTTTATTGGTGGACATGGCAGTGCTGGGTTAATGGTTGAACTCAGTGACATTAGAGGTCTTTTCCAACCTAAACAATTCCATGATTCATGTGGCTTTAGTTCACCATACTGTTTTCTAAACATTAAATACATATTTGCTGGAGTTCTTTTCCTTTATTTTTAATACATGTGGATAGCGATTTTCCACTCCTTGCTCGTTGAGACCTCTAGAGGATGCAGGGGCAGAGCATCCCGCGGCCACTGCCCGCGGCTGTCCCCGGGACGTGCGGGGCTGTCCCGGAGGCGCGGGGCTGACAGTGAGTTCCCCGCCGCGCTTCCGGCCCGGCCGCGCCAGCCACCGGCAGCGGGCGCTGCTGAGGTCGCGGACGCCGCCATTTCCCCGTGGCCCTGGCAAGTGGCCCCTTTCCGGCAGCGGGCGGGCGGGGTGCGGCGCCGCGCCCGGGAGGCGCAGCCCGGCCATGCAGCGCGGAGCGGGGCGGCAGCCGGGCTCTGCAGGAAGGGGTCCGGCACGGCGGCGGGCGGCCTGCGGCGGCGGCCGAAGGCAGAGCAGCTGAAGGAAGCGGCCGGGACTGCCACGGTCCCGGAGGAGCGGGGCCGGGGAAGAGCGCGCGCTTACGGACAACGAGGAGGCGGGGGCCGGGCAGGCGACAGCCTCGGGGTCGCGGGCAGCGCCGCCGCCCAGCGCTCCCCAGCACCAGCGGGTAGCGGGAGCAGAGCCCGCCCTCCGCGGGCGTGGGGGCGGGCTGGGCGGCCTGGGCCGGGCGGCCCTTGGGTGGGGCACAACCCTTCCCTCCTCTATTCCTTTTCCCGAGGGTTGGTAGCGTTTTCTCGCGGCCCTTCCCGGGAGTTTGGCGGGTGGGGCAGTATTGCGGGGCGCGCTGGGACTGCCGGCGTTACCTCTCGGGCCAGCCCGGCGCCTGCACGGGCGCTCTGCTCCCATCGTCCTGCCCTGGCACGGCTCAGCCAGCAGCAGTGCGCCTTGGTGCGGTATGCACAGGAGTATTCTGGCCGAAATACGTTTATGATTTTGCGCTGAAGGGATAAAAGTCTTGTTTGAAAAATGCATCAGAAAAAATGCATCTCTGTTTACAAATAGACGTGAAGAATTGCTGAACGTTTTTGGCATAGTCGATTTAATGGTTGTGCTCGGATGATCTTTGAGATCTTTTCTAACCTTAACGATTCTATAGTCCGAAGTCGAAATGAGCGTGTGTCTTGTCCAGCCTGTTTTACTGAGATCTTGCATAATGGATATCTGTGATTCACTGGAACACATATTTACCATTAGTACAAGTTAATGGTTGTGCTTTGACTAATTATAAAGTATTTTAACAGATTAAAAGTAGCACAGACATACCAATGTGTACCACAACTACATCTGCAATTTCCTGTGGAAGTGCTAAAATGCTTTCTGTAACCTACCATGGTGTCAGATTTGTGCCTTTAAAACAGTTTCCATTAAAAATACTTTGACAGTACTACATCCAGATTGTCTCGCTTCCGTTAGCATTGTTGCAACATAGAAATCTTGATTGTAGAAATCTGGATTGGCAGACACGTTACAATGATGCTTACTGATTGGTAGTGGCAGCGCTGGGAGACCAGCTGCTACCCCATTTCCAGCATCATGTTGATTAGATTGACTTCGACTATTACAATGCCATGGCTTCAATTGACTCCAGCCAGTGTTTTATCTGTCTTAGAACTCCCATGGTTACTGGAGGATTTAAAAAATATAAAATACTAATTTTGTTACTGTATTTAGATACATTTTAGCACTCATGTTTGAAAGTGAAACAATAGCTAAGATTTTCCCAGAACTCTGCTAAAGACTATTCAAGTGTAATGCTCTTCCTGCACTGGAGGGTTTGGATATTATGCATTGTATAGTCTCTTAGCACACCTGCCACAAATCTTGTGCTTAGCAGCTTGGATAGGATGGGCTCCCAGCAGTCCAGCCATACAGCGATATGCCAGCCTGCAGCTGCTGGTTCTAGTGCTGCTGAGCCGGTCCCGTAATTTACCACTTCTGAAGCAGGGAGGACCTCCTTCTTTCATCTGTGTGGCCAGTTCTTGTCTGACAGGGAGTTACCACCTTTTATTGCCAGTTCCTTGGTGTTCTCTCTGTTCAGCAAGGTGACTTGTATTACCTGAGTGCACCACCTCAGTGAGGGGTGCTTGGTCCAGATTGAGCAGTTTGTGTGAGAGAAGACCTCACTGTCTTTCAGTAACAGGGGGCAAATCTTTTGAAGTGGTGATGTGTGAATGGTAAACCTGGAAAGCTGGGTAATAATACAAGGAGTGTGATGGTCTTACCACATTCTCTTTCCTCACTGTGTACTGAGAAGCTGAAATCTTCTCTAAAAATTTTTTTTTTCCAGTAAAGTAGAAATTTGCATTAAATTGCAAATATTTCTTAGTCAATTGCATTCATTTAAAACCACTGTTGATCTTAAAATTTTGTGGGTTTGGACGTTTTAATTTAATTGTTCCTAAGCTTGTGTTTGAAGCTACAGGTGGATATCATTTCTGACCTGTACAACAGGGAGAAGAAAGTGTCATGGTGGCACATTGGGTTCTCAGTTTTGTGTGGACACATGAAAATGGAACACCACATTATATGCTTTATGCTACTACAAGAGTCCTGTTATTCTTTGGTTTTAGTCATGGATAATCAGCTGTGTTACTTGCAAAGCCTGTGAAGACCCAGTACCTGCTGAGTCAGTTCTTCACACCTTGGCTGTGTGCTACTGTAGAAAGAGATCAGGGTGCTGTTTGTTTATAAATAATTGACATCATACCCTGCATGGTACATACAGCTGTGGATCAGGATCTTAGAGAGTTTTCATGATTTCTGTCAGCTCTTAAGGAGGTGGCTCTCTGAGTAACTCCCAGCTCTGCACTTGAAACAAGATGCTACCTCTCTCAAACATGGAATTGGTTTAGAAAACGTGAGGACAAGTGTTTTTATTCCTGGTTAAGAGGGAAAAGGATCTTCCACCTGCTATGTCTTTTTGTAACTAGTGTGCTTGTTGGTTTAACTGGCTTGATTACTGAAGATTTTGTGTCCTCCCTTCAAAAATGAGTTTGTCTAATTATGACCAGCTGGTTTACCAAATGGCAGATTTCTTTGTAGATCTGTCATCTTGAATAATTTTCTGTTGTTTCAGTCTGCTTTAGCTGCTCTGTGCTATGTTAAATGAATAAAACACGGTTGCAATCACTCATTTTTAGTAAAATGTGGAATTATAATGCTTAAAGTAAAAGATCCAGTTGACGTTGGCCCAATATAATCTCTCACTTTTAGTCTAACTCCTCTAACTTGCTCAGAATTTTACATACTGTCAGAATATTAGAATTGCCCTCTCTATGAGATACAACATATTAAAACAGAAACAACTTTCTGAAACTGTGGACATGACACTGGGTTTTATTTTGATGGTCCTTGACCACATTCTTTTGTGGGTTGTTTAAGGAGATTTTTCATTGTCCTTTATGTTTGCAATTTACAAAGTATTTTTTAAACTTTCTATTCAGTTATTTACTGAGTGTGCATGTAATGACTGCTTCAGTGCAGGTGGAATTGGCAGGTCTGTTTCAATGTTCCTTTTCTGGTTTGGGGCACTGGTTGCAGTAAATATTTTATTTTTTAAGAATGGAGGTTAACAGATGGATTTTGGTGCAGTTTTTCTTAGGTATGGTTAGTTTCAAGATATCATGTTTATTTAGTGTTTATTATATCTTCATTCTTGTGGGCTATGCACATACAGAACTGATCTAAGAGAACATCTAATGCTGTAAGCATTAGATAATTTTTTCCTAAGGAGTATGAGCTAAATCTTTACATTCTAAGCAACTGCAAAAAGCAGTTCACAGACACAGTAAAAAAAGCTTGCATTTTTCATATGCGGATATGTTTGATTTCCTTTGGAACACTGTAACACAACTTGTGCAGATAGAAGAAGAATAGATTTCTGGATCTTGAAGACAATAAATCTTTTGATATTTTAAATTAATGTTCTCAAAAGCAACTAAAAAACCCCTTACTTAAATTAATGTACATCAGTCTGTGAGCTGTACTTAATTACTAATGAGGTGTGAAGAGCTTCCCTTCTCAGGAGTTTATCTGCTGTGATGGTTCAGTGTCAAACTGGTGTTTGTTAAACAGAATTCTGCAAGGCTTCATTCTGTATCTGCTCATGCTCAGCGTTTCTATTAATAATTCTGATGAAAGATTAAAATATACAGTGTTAAAATTTGCAGATAGTGCTAAACTGGCAGGAGGGTGGAGCACAGAACACAGTCTCAACAAATGGGAGAAACAGCCTGCACTAAGGTGTAATTTAAGGTCAAATATTTTGTAAACTACATTTACATAGGAAAAATCTATAAAGGTGTGTGACTGATTAAGCTGCAATTTTATAGAAGGAAATTGTCAGTTTAATGGATGAGAAGGTATTGATTAGCAATACAATCACACTGAAGAACTGGTTCTATTCTGGCAAGATTTGGACCAGCTGGGAAAGTTTAGAGGGAAGGAATGAAGAAAGGTATGAAGTCTTGAAGATATGACCTAGGAGGACAGGCTCAAAAACCTGGTTCTTTTTGGTTGGGTTTTTTTGGTTGGTTGGGTGGTTGTTTTTGTTTTGTTTTTTCTTCCTTTTTTTTTTCTTTTTTTTCCCTCTATCTGGCAAAGAGGACACTTTGAACAGGCCTGTATAGAAATGTTCCATTAAATAGAAAGGTTGCTGTAAACAGGTCCATTTTAGGCAGGACAAGAAGAAAAACATTGTTAAGAATCAGAAGGTTGAATTCGGGCCTTGAGAATAAAAATTGTGACTGAAAGGGTAGGTAGCTTGTGTAATGGATTGTGTAGGAAGTACTTGGAGATCAGTACAGAAAAATATGTATGGTGAAGGTTACTGAGCCTACTCACTCGAGCTGATGTGTAACCACTTGTCACAGTCCTATTTACTTTTCTTTTATTTTTTCAAGGCTGTCTGTGCGATGGAAAAAGAGAAATGCTTTTTATACAGTGAAAGTTAATTTATTCTTTTCAGTTTCTAGACAACAGAAGAACCTGTTTTTCACAGTGCTGGGGACTGCAATGTTTTGTAATAATCCCTAATTGTTTAGTGTAGAATGGTTTAGTGATATTTATTGTTATTCCTTCATTGTATTTTACCAACTTTCCTGCTAATTTAACCTGAGACACTTGTATCAAAAGCATCCCATTTCACAGGTGAACATGCAGCACCATTGCTGCACAGCACCTTCATGTCTGACTCCGTTACTTCCTTGGAAAGAGCTTGAGGTTTTTTATATTTTGGATGGCTGTGCTTTTCTGTCCTTGCCTACTTAAGTGCTTTTGTTCCTCATTTTCCCCTCAAGTCTCTGGGGTAGTAATTTGGTAACTTTCAAACAGGTTATCCCAAATATTTTCTAGCTTACAGAAGAAACTTTAGCAGCTGCATATTTTGTTAATCATGTGAAACACAACTTTCCATCCTTCTCTTATTTAGATTTAATTACCCAATAAAATAGAGTGGATATTATTTATGATTTCAATTATGATTTCATTAAAATGAAATGGTAATATTTTGAATATTGGAGAAGAACTTCCCATCATATTTAACTGAAGATTTTAGAATTTCGGGTAGGACTAAAACTACACATTTAAGAATCCATCCATCCATCCATCCATCCGTCCATCCAGGGCGATGAATCAATGCTGTAAGAGACCAGTAGGTGGTGCAGGCAGCCCACCCGCTGGCTGCTCCCATGCTGGATGGCCCAGCCGCGCTTCCTTGAACTTGGAAAGAGCCAGAATTACATGATGGAGAGTAAAGATGTGTGCATGTCACGGGCTGGGAATGTTTTTCTCATCTCATAGTGTTTCTCGAACGTACAGCACAATATGTGAAAGTCAAACGTGTGAATTATTAGGACTTGCTCCTGGGTATTTCTTCCAAACAGAACTCAGAAGTTACTTGTAGGAAGGGAACTCTGTAATTCTGAGCTAAAAATCTTGTTGTGCTACTGGGATAAGTGTTTGGTCCTAGAGAACATAATACAGGAGTTTGTTTGGATATATAAAGTGTAGGTAGTAGGTTTTTCTGGTGAAGAATAAATAAATTTGTAGAAGTGATGTAATTTGATTAAAAATTATTCCATGCAGTGCCGTGCTCTTTTCCTTACAAAAGTAACTGGGTAGTTTCAGGAGCTCTGTTAAGAGTTCCCAGCCAGTCTAATCGTTCTGCACAGCCTTTGTAGCTGTCAGGTTTCCCTGTATTGTAAAGAAACAAAAAATTGCTGATTATTGGTTCAGTGGTGATTTAAAGCCTTATAAAAAGTATGGAGGAATATTTCTTACTCAGTTTCATAATCAGAGGATTTCAAGCCTGTGTGATTCAGTATTCTATGGTAAGGCATAGAGTAGGGTCCATTTCTCACTGTTCTTGTTCAGGTATGCAATTCCTCAGTACTTTTATGTGGATATAGGGGGGTTGGGGCAGTTTATGGGTTTGTTTCTTTGTTTGTTTTATTTTTGTTAATAAGACTTTTAAATCTTCTGCCGGTAGACTTAGTAATACATCTTGCTGGTAAAACTCATAAATCTTCTGGAGTGCATAAAAAACTTGCCTCAAGCACCTATTTCTATTCCTGCTTCTCTTTTCCCTGAGGATAATTCTACAGTTACAGACTGTACAGTCTCTTTAACCCTGGAATAGCTGGGATCTTTGCCTTATAGAGAACAGAGTGATGATTCTGGGCCACAGTTCTTCCTAGGCAACTGCTCTGTCACTGACATGTTGGGAGGCCTTGATCTTTTTCTGATTGCCTGCCAAATTAAGGTTTTTGGTGTTTTGGTTGTTTTTTTTTTGGGGGGGGGGGAGGTTTGGTTTGAGGTTTTTTTCCCCCCAGTATTCTGTTTCAGGCTGTATTATTCACATTATGCCGCATTGCTGACTTTACTGGCCTATTATGTTCCTGTTAATTTGTAACAGATGCTCAAATGATCCCATCCCCCGTATTTCTTTTTCTTCCACTTCAACCTCATGGTTAGCAAGGATGTTAAAAGTCTCAGAGTAAAATGTTTTTGTAGAGGTAAAATTATAAAAATGAATTGTGCTAATGAGAAAAATTAGTTCCTTCAGTATTTTTGTCTTAGTTTGAGTTATTGTCCATGAAGATTTTTTGGTGCAAAATTGCCTCAAATTGTTTTCACTCCTGATGGAGTCACAGCTGAGTGCTGTCTGTAGCTCAACATCTGCTGCAAAATGGATACAAAGTTCTCCTGCAGTTACTGGTCTGTATGCACCTAAGTCTGGCAACCAGTGCAAACTGTAGCACATAAAAGTGTAATAGGCACATAAAATCCTGGGATTGTAGTGTATCCCAGCAGGTACAACCCAGTCTTCCTTTAACTTGTTGGGAGTTTAGATGTGTTTGCACTTTCAGAAAGTTCTAAGTGACTCTTAGAGCTTCCTCACAGTAGTGTTAAGTTCAGGGTCAGAGCATCATTGTGTGGTAGCTCTTACTTTTTAAAATTATACTCTAGATCAACGGCAAAATAAAATTACATTTTAACATCTTGTTTTTTTTAAATATGGCATTAGGGCATTGAGGACCTTGGACCATGATTCTTCATTACCTTATGCTGCGTGTTGGACTTAGGGAAGCACATTCTTTAAGGCTATTTAGAAAAATATCTTTCAGAGGATTTCCCCCTCCACCCTCTTCCAAAAAAAGTTGAAGATCAGTGAAGGAAGGGTGTCTGGGCTTCGAGTGGTGATCTCTAAAATGTCTGCAGTAATTTGCATTCAAATTTGATATACAAATAACAAAGGGGTTTTTTTGAGTGAATGCAAAGACAGATATTTGAAAACATCTATGGTAGTATACCACTCTGGTGTAGTTATAAAACAATTAATGAAGATGGTTTAGATACAAAATAACATCCTCTCAAGAGGCTGATACTCACAGAATAAACATGGAGATGCAATACACAGAAGTGGAGTTTTCATGAGCACAGGGTAAGTTTTGTTCTGTTCATATAGAATTATTTAAGCCTTGTTTAATGGTAGGCTTTTTACTGATGTTAAATGTAGATATGAATCATGTTTTTTCTTCAGCTGTAAGTAGGTTTGAACATAAGAACTTCTCAGGATCTAGACTTTTTCTTTTGTTATTTGAGATTGGTATTCTGCAAGTGCAGTGATGCTTTTCGGAGAGGAAACTTTGGTTATACTCTTTATCTACAAGTTACGTATCGTAGAGGACAATAGTTCACACCAGGTCACAGTCACATAACTAATTGTTTGAATTGCCCATAACACCTTTGAAAAATCAAGGCAAGAGAAATACTTTTTGCTATTCAAGGCATTAAAACAGCTTCTAGAACCATACTTAGTGATCATTGGAGCAGTCACAATTTTATGTAGAAACTTCAAGAATAAGTCTCTTTCTTGTGTACTTCATGAGATGTTTTTCCCTTTAGCTAGAGCACCATTCCTGTTAGGCAAAACATTGTTTTCAGAATAGGATGTCTCTCTTGGATAATTCTATCTTTAGCTAACACAGAGTGATGAGTTCCAGTATCCAACATTTATGAAGCAGTCTTAGGATTTCATCCCTCTTTCAAAAATTCTCATCCTGTACAATAAAGACTAAAAGCTTTTTTCTTCATGCTACCTGCTCTCTCAGCTGCCCTTTCTGCTAATTAAGCTTCTCTTTAGCTTTGGTAGATCTTTCTAAAGGTCACCAGTAGAGCAAACTAGTGAAGAGGATTACTCTTTGCAGGGATATTTTTTTTCTTTTCATGAAAGAACCTTTGTTGAGGCTCTTCCTTCCTTAGTCTAAAGGAAAAAAAAAAAAAAAAGCTTTAGCTTTTTTCTTTTTCCCCCAAGCTGAAAAAGTGGTTTATAATAGAAACTTGAACTTTTACTGACAGAGCTCTGATGTCTAGGTAAGCAATAAAGAAATAAATTGTTGCTGTTTATGAGAAGCAATGCTGAAAACTCACTGAAGGCTTACTACAAATTCGTCAATAGGTCACTATGCCAACATGAAAAGACTGTGAGCATACAAACGTGTCACCTCATCTCCATTAATACTTTTATAGAAATAATTTTTAACTTACTCTGGTATGTGTCATTGTAATGATGGAATAGATTTCATGTTTAACACTACTATTTAATTTTATTAATATTGTTGACGAATCAGAAAGTGCAATACACAAAATATTAAATATCAAGGTTTTTTTTTTTTAGTCTCTGTATTTCATTGGGTGTGGTCTGGAAAAAAAATTGAGCATAAAAATGAAAGGATTTGCAAACTTCTATACTGGCTTGTTTAAGCTGGCTGCCAAGAATTGCAATTAAGAGACTTTTACAAGTGCTAATTTTCTGTTGAATAATTGGAAGGGAAAAAAAATCTTATCTAAATTACATGAAACCCTGAAGGAGAAGGTATAATGAAAAATAGTTTAATTATTTTCAGTGAGACAGCAAAACAGATTGATGAGTTTATCAATAATTGTTTATTTTCTTGTCTTATTGTATCCTTTATTAGCCACTGAAAATGCCATTTATGATGCAGGAAAAAAGTCTCATAATAAGGTAGTGTATTATTTTCAACTCCTTCTCAAAATATATAGCAAAATCATCTTTGCATCTACCAGTTCATGTTAGAAACAGCTTGTGTGTAATGTTACAGAGCCATAAGCACTGATGCTTTTTTGTAAAGAGGGAGGCAGTGGACACAGAACCTTTTTTGGATACAGAGTACATGATGAAAAAGTTTCCGTCTGCAGTGAGTAATGAGGCAAAAGATTTGGAGAATGTGGAAAAAAGGAACAAGTTCAAACTGTGATGTTTTCTTCCCAGTTTCCAATACAAAGTGCAGTCAAGTTTGCTTTTTTTTTCACCTCTCAGCTAAGTGACCTGCCATTGAACTTGAAATAGTTTTTATCTGAATTTCCCTCAATTCCTTTTTTTCAGACCCTTTGTACTTTATGTAAAAACATGATATTGTCATAAAGAGAGCAGGAATGAAAGATAGAATGATGTGAAGCGTTACTTTTTTGTTTTTTCTTTTTTTCTTTTGTGTGCATGGTGATTAAGCATATACAGGGCACACAGGCCACCAGCTTCTTGAGTTCTACTAAGAGGTGCAATACAAAATAAAATAGGTCTGGCTGAGAAAACAGGTTAGATCTCACATTTCAGAGTATGTACAGTCACTGTGTTCTCATGGAAAGTGGGAGATGCAACTTGAAGTGCATTCGTGCAGAGAAGGGAACTGAACTTATTTCCACTTCCTGGATAAAATACTGTAGTTCTGCAGCAGCTGAATAAACATGGATTGTATTTATTTACACTGTCTCTTTGAGATACTTTGTTTTGGCAATCCCCTCTCTTATGCCCCAGTCCCCATCAATTCTCAGGTCATTTCAGGACAAACAGAACTATTTTTGCTGGTTAAAGTTTTGTATTTCTGTCAAAAGTGTACTGCTTTGAGACCAAGTGCATGTCACACTTTGGTGATAAAACGTTCTGCTTCTGGCTTACCTGAGTCAAAACAATGTGATGTCTCTACATCTTTTATTTGTGTTATATTGATATTTTTATATATAAACAGAATCCACAAACATGTTCATCATTAATACTCAAATAGCAGTTGGAGAACATGCTGCTCTGGGAACTATACTACTACCTATACATCTTTGAACTATACTGCTGAAAAAGCTTGAAAATGGGCTGTGTGGTGTGTTGCTACCTTTTGTTTCGGAGGAGCATCATAGAGACACATTGTCCATAATACAGCTGTATTTTAAATGACAGTGCCTATGGATTTGACACTCTCACCTTTGGAGGCAAACCCACCACAAATCAGATGTTTGGCAGTAATTTGCTGCATAACGGGACAACACATCGCATGGTGCCTGAGAGAATTCCAACTGATTTGTTCCTTTTTCGCTGAGTTTGTGCTAGGAAGGGGCTGACTTTTGTGAGGAAGTTGATAATGGAGGGTATAAGTGGCTGCTGTTTTTGCACCACTCAGATATACTGTCAGGGAAATGCTGCCTTGACTATGAAGCAGGGATTGCAATGTCTTCAATTTGGAAGCATATCCTTGATGAATTACTGTTTTACTCATTTCCACTTTCCTCGCATCACTATGTTGACTGGTTTGCAGACATGTATGAAAATGGATCAGCCCGTATGTTCCTCACATAATTGAAAAGACAGGGAGAAAGAAAGGGTTTGGTGTTTGTTTGTCAAGTGGGTAGTTAGTACTCTCTGTATGTTTTCTGGTTTTCCATCGTATAAAGAAAAACATTAATTGTAGTATTGGTCTAAGAAATGCTGTTTAAAACCCTGGGCATCAAGGATAGTATCTTTTTGATGTAGAATTGCTGTAAGTGTGGTTAGTTGGTTAAGCGTGACTTGCTTCTTTTTATACTTGGTGTCATTCAATGTATCTATATCCTGCCTCTTTTTTTCTTGGTATGTGGTTTTTGCATTCAGCTTTATAGCTATGCATTTTGTTTGCCTGTCAGACAGTCTGCTTTTTATCCTTAGTGTCTTTTATATAACTTGTTCATTTGACTGTCTATTGGTCCTAAAAATTACCCCTTTTTGACCCTCCTTTCTGAAAATATTGTCAAACAAGGCAGTGTGTAACTCAAGTCTTACTGCTTCATCCTACCACACCATAAATGTGTGGCAATAATGCAACTTAGTTTCAAAAATGCATAATGGCTGGATCTGCCAATTTGTTGATAGAAGGGTAGTAGAGATGTGAGGTTTTTTGGTAGCATGTGAAATTATATTTGTGAAATGGCATTATATTAATAATGAAGAATGAAAATCTTAGGGGCTATGCTACTTAAAATGTTGCAGACACAGTGAAAGGGAGGAGGAAAACAAAATGCTGTCCACTGGAATTTCTTGATATAGGGTTTCAACTTGATAGGGTGTCTCCTTTTGCAGCTTTAATTTTCATTATCTCAATATTTATGTGTTTGCAATATGCTGTTATTATGTGATAGTTGTTCTGAAAAAGTGACAGGTGTTGGAGGTTTTAATTTAAATTCAAGATAGAATTTCCCACCATGAACCAAACATCAGTACTTGTATATAGAACCTCTAAAATGATGCCTTACACAGCTTAGTGACCATCTTAAAACCTTAACTGCAAAGGGGGACTAAAAGCAGTCGCAAATGTTCTGAAGTTTATGTTAAAAATTTAATCAACATAAATATTTGTAGCAAAGCATTTTTTTTCTTAACTATGTGAGTTTGACGAAGAGCACCTCTATATCCACATGTCTTATGTGAAGCAGGAGTAGTAATGGAGAATCTGTAAGTCTTTAGTGGAAAGACAAAACAAAATTTACTTTAGAAAAACAAGGTTAAAATTGCAGGAAATTAAAGCCAAGGATACGGCTTACCAGTACACTTAGCCAGTCTAGCAGATAACTGTTGCCAGACATGAAGGAAAAGACCTACTTCCCAGTTCCCATGTTTTATGACATACTTTCAGCCTATCTAACCTTTATTTTTGCATGTCTCATTCTGCTGTGAACCGATAAAGGAACTTAAGCTGGCAGAAGGTTAGGAGTAGAAAAGAGAGGAAAATGATTGATTATGTTTCTGGCAGTTGGGATGTACAATTTCAAAGAATACTGTTCTGTTTGGTGTCCTTCAGAATTTTTTCATCTTTAATGCTGTGCCAATTGAAAATAGAACAGTGTGAGTGAATATCACTAAGATATTTTCATGTTTTGAAGTCCATAGAAAAATAATGTCTTACTCCTATGTGCTTTCTCTTTTACCAAATAGATGCATTTAAAAAACCCTAAACTTTTAACTTGTTACTATATATTATCAAACATTTTTGAATCTGAAGATAAGGAGTAGGTTTGTTGTTATTGAAATGTGAGTTTTGGAGGACTCCTTTCATTTGTAATATAGCACAGCAAGAAATCTTTCAAGAGGTTGTTTCGGGAGGGTTGTTTGTTTATTTTTTCTATTTTCACTGTGGTAAAAAGATGGATCTGTTGAGAAACTTTGTCACATATCTCTCCTTGCATGAGAAACCCTGAAGCTTCTTCAACATGTTATTTTTGATCCTTGGTAGAGTCACTGGATTTGTGTTGGCTTTGTCCTAAAACTGTGTGCTTGTAGGGGTTATTGACTAAACATTAGACTTGTCAATATAGCTGAGATCTTCTCTAAACTTCGCTCTGTAGAGCAGCCTTTGTTCCAAGTTTAAGAAATAACCTTTGTGAGTTAGGATCAAGACTCAATTTTGTCTCTATTCTGCAGGTGGCTGCTTTGAATGAGCTTTTTACATAATTAGTCATGCTTTTACTTCATCACTGATATGGTTGCAGAAGTACAAAGCTTTTCAATACATCTCAGTTTATAAAAGATACCTTTATTGAGAGAGACTGTCTTACCCATTGACTCGTGAAGACCAGTAAAATAGCAATATCATTCAAAAAGTCTCTTATTTAACTGTTGAGGTGGATATTTACCCTCAATACACTTTGATTCCGTGATGTTACAGAATTCCTCATGTGTATTGTTTACAAGTTATTGTTAAAGCTGTTAATATGACTGCCTTTGCAATTTTAGAAGTACTAGAATAAAACAGCAAAATGAAATGCTAAGATTTAGGTATACTATTGGAGGTTTTCAAACCGTGAGTGGACAAAGCTACAACCTGCCCAGTCTGATTTCAGTTTTGACCTTCTTTTGAGTAGGTGGTTGGACAAGATAACCTTTGCAATCCCTTTCAGCTTGGATTAGTCTATAACACTTTGCCATTAACACATAAGAATTGAATCGATTTCAGGATACAGTCAGTCTCTAGTGCAACTCAGGGCACTTCTGCTTAGGAACAGCAGATTTGGTAAGAACAAATAACTTTCTCTAGATTTCCTTAACCAATCTAGGACACTAAGTGTAATACAGCATTCACATATGTGGAGCCATATGTATGCCATATATAAAACTTCTGACTTTTGCCAAATACAGTCTATACATAGGAACAATCGGTAATCTTACTGAAAATGCTAAACCTTTGTGACAATATACTTTGTAAGCTTTTATTGAAACCTGTTATTTCTGTCAAGACAGAGGCTCCTATTTTGTTTGCACTCATATTTTTGACTGATGTTTGGAAGAAAAAAGTCAGCTTTTTAAAGTTACTGTAAATTTGAAGGTAATAAAGCTGCCAGGTTTTGTGCAGGTCCATGTGACAATTTTGTATAAATTGCCTGAGTTGCGTAGCTGCCAGTAACTTTCACATAATGATTTCCAGTGAATTAAAGAAAAAATATGGTTGATTTTCTGTTGATGGAAATGCATTAGCTTGGCAAGTTTAGAAAATCAAAAGTCTCTTTATCTATAGACAGCAGCTGGACAAACTTCCTACAGACTCTGTTCGCAGTGTGGCTCAACCTTGGTGAAGGAAGGCAAAGCATTACTCCTACAGTTAATGCAACTTGTTGATTCTTTACTGAGTTTTGCAATTAGTACAGAATGAGTGCTGAATTTGTAATGATACTATTATCACAATATACTCCATCAAATATCCTTCAGTTTGGAGTTTTAATCTACAAGAGTAAAGTGAAATTTTAGCTAGTGGTTCCGTAGTTTGGGAAATTCTGTATCTAATGAGCAATGTCTTGATATATGCAGTTTTTGCTTAACCAAGCCCCGTGTCTTGATAATGTACATTGTATGGTTATTAAGTTTTTAATTTATCAACAGTTTTCAAATGGAGTCTCTAAAAGTTGCAATACAAAACTTGAGCGGTGTGTATTAGATTTTGTCCCATAAGGCACTCATTTGAAGGACCATGCAGCTAATCGTGTACTAGGTCATGGAGATATTTCTGAGAGGGCAGTGAAAAGTGAGCATCAGGATTTATGGATTGTTTTCTAGTTCTTTGAAAGGGAAGATAGTCTGCCATTTAAATCAGTAGTTGCAAACAAAATAACCAAGCTGTTTGCCTGTGGGACTTTATTTTTTTTGTCACCTGTCTCAGTGAATCTAAGGGAGAAATTTAACTCCTAATAGAAGCTCTAGTTCCAATTCAGTGAGATGTAAGATTTGTACAGAATATGGCTATAGTTTGTGGAAATATTAATAATGGTTTGTGAGAAAGGTGAAGTACAACTTGTAGTCCTGGTGCTTGATCATGTTATAACTTTACAGAGTACAAAGTATATTTTAAGAGGTGGAGGTTTTGTTCCAGTTAAACAGTAATAAGAATACAGTCTTCTTCATTTAAAGTTTTTAATCCATTTCAATTATTTGTTTCTTCTAGATAGAATAAGCAAGAACTTTGAAGCAAAATAGTTTGGTGGACAAGATTGTTATATTTACTTTTTCACTGTCATTATGATCAGACGTGTGAATATGATATCTCTTGAAAACAATGCAGTACAGATAAGCTAACAGCTCAGTTTTTGGCAACTGTTCCTGAGTGTTATTACAAAATATTCTTTTCTGTCTCTTAAAGAAGTGGTATCTTATGATATCACTGCATTGGGAAAATCTTATTTTTCAGGGAGATTTACAAAGCTTATCTTTTGTTTACTCTTCTAAAATCTGGATTAAGAGTACTAAATAAGAATAGTTTATGAGATTGTATTCTGGTCTTACTTCATACTGCCCTTTTTATATTGTTCTAACTTGCTCATTTTTCTCAGTACAGAAATGTATCATTAATATTCCTAGGTAGACTGAACAATGTGTTGGCATGCTTCGTGGGATTTTCCCAGATAGCAGAGTTGTATGCAGTATACTGACAGACATGTTTACCTTGTAAATTCACATTTGCTATTATTTTATTTTTGTTGTTTTTGAAACAAGATTCCTCCTTGTCCATATCATTCTGAATTGCATTTCAAAATCTGTCATTGAATTCCAACTGTCTGTCTAGGTAACTTCATGGAGTTCTCTATTATTTCTTGCAGATAAGGACATCTTGATTCTAAACACCTACAAACTTGCATCAGTATTGATAAAACTGCACTAGTATTTTGTCTTTTGTAAAATAATACCACTAATTTAAAAATGCAGTTCTGCTTTAATTTGCCATAGTTCTAAATATATTCTGTTTTTCTTTAAAGACAGTTTTTCTTTACCGACTTTCTTTTAGAAAGTCCAAATGAATTTCCACCACAATAAACCAGATGATGTATTCCTTTGTCAAGCAATTACTTACAAGAAGAGAAGAAGGACATATGTCTAGGGGTTGTAATTAGGTAAATGTGTAAAATAGGAACAACTCTTTTAAAGGTTATTATGCTATATATAACTATCTTAAAGTACAAGTCTATCAATCATAGTGATATATAAATTAAGCTGTCAGGGGATTCTCCTGTATCTTTCTGGATTTAAGTGTAAATAAAGTGAATTTAATGAACACTTTTGCTAAAAAAGGAAATATTTTTGAGACTGTGTTGTATTTATAATGTGCTAAGATAATTCCTGGTGTAATTGCATTGCTCCTGTTTGGTTACACCACCAATAACTTTGAACCATTAAATTAAAAGCGAGTATGTCTTTCCAAGAGCAATTTAAGTCATTAAAGTGTAACTGTAAGTCTTTCACATTTTCACTTTTGTCTGCCTAGAGGAACAGTTGATGTCAGTAGTCAATACCAGCCAAACTGCCTTACTTATTGACATGCATACAAGCATCCATATACAGACTTTTGTTCTGTGAAACAATTTGAAGTGTAGAGATCATGAACTGCTTTATTGGTTAATTATATATGGTTTTTTGACCCTGTGACTTACAAGTTCCATCCGTAAAAATTTTACCTTAACAGGTGCTGCTGAAGTTGGGATGAAGAGAGGAGAAATTGTTTCTACACAGACACTTCACTATTTTACATATAAATGAGAAAAAGATATCTGCCACTCATAATGCAGCAGATAGTCTATTCAACCCACAGGATATTTTCATTTTGTCTTGCTAGTCTTTTCCCCTGATGAGAAGAGAAATTGGGATTGATACAGATAAGCAGAAATGTCCTTGCACTTGACCACAGCTGTACAGCAGTTTCTATGAAGGGAAGAGGAAATCAAGACAGAAGTTTACTCAAGGAATTGGTATGTGCTGTTGCTTGTTGTGAGAAAGCAAATGTAGGGAGTAGACAGTGGTTATCACTGTCTGTGAACATGCAGTGTTCACATGTGCCAGTGGCTAGCTATTTATTGTGGACTCTGAGTGGGTATATAAGGTGTCTGGGGTATTGTAGGTAAGTGTCCCTAATAAAGAATGGAAAAGATTAAGGAAATATGAATGTGTTGGAGGTGTAATATTCAGAAGAGTAATACAGAGATTAAGTAACAAAGGAAGAAAGTAGCATTTGATCAATGTAATTCTGAAGAGTTTCTAAAGATAATTTGGGAAGACAGTGAAGGAGAGAAATAGCTATGCTCTTTCTAACAGATTAACAAAAAAAGCTCAAACTATGTTTTCATACATACTGTAAAGTGACATTCTTGGCAAGAGAATTGAGAGAAATACTACAAAATAAATAAGAACAGAAATCTAATAAATGCATGACACCTACATAATGGGGAAGGGCAGTTGGCCCAAGGCGAGGTAAGCTGAACATATGATGTTTATGTTACTGTAGGATATTCTAAGTACTGAAGTGTTCTGAATTTTTCTTACAGAGTTATCAGAATTGACCAGGAAAAGGGCTATAAGCCTTAGCTCCTGTGGCTTCCTAAGGGTAATAAATACAGTTTTAGAAAGTCTTAATGAAAGCTCTGACTTTTAATGCACTTTCAGGATTTTTTTTAAAGGGCTATGAGCTCAACAATTCTTGTTGAATGCTTGGACATATATGCTTAACATGCTATGAGTGATTGCACTTACAGTGAAGAGCAGTTGAGTAATTGAAGGGGGATGTAAGAGGTCACTGTTGCACTTTCTCCATTGGGTACTTCAGCCTTGGTTTGATCCGAACCACTCAGGGTTCCAGGGAAGTGCAGAAGGATGACCCCAGGGGAAATTACCTGTTCAGAACAATGTTTACTTCATTTTAACACCTTAATTCCTGAACTGTGTGTATCAACATGTTCTCATATGTAAGAAAAGTTGAATTAAAGACCACGTTTTCCTGCATTTTCTCAATACTATACTGTCTCTAAAGATGTATGTAAAAATAGCGTACTAAAGTATCCTTTTGCTGTGGTAAATTGTAGATTGGGGTCATTTGTGCTATTCACTTAGCTTTTCTTTAGAAGAAAAGTGGAGTCATAAGCTCTGGTAAAGGATAAAAATGCATTGTTTGGCAGAAGACTCTAAATCTTGCAAGTTCCTCTACAAGGGAGCTTGGCTCTTTCACTGTTGTTTGAGCACCGTAGTGTTTAGGCAAAATACTGTGTATATTTTTTTGTTCTTCTGATACGCAGAATAGTCTGAAGGTTTCCAGGTTTCATTCAACTGGGCTTTTGCATACTTTCCCCACTTTCAAAATTTCAGTGTAGTGTGCAAATGATAATGCACGTAATCCTACCTGAAACAGAGGCACAGCAGATAGATATTATACCTTCTGTGGTATCATGGTGCGTTATAGCACTGAGCAATAATGTGTAGATATAGTTCAGTACTGTTTAAAGGCTTAAGTTTTTCCCTTATATAAGTAATACTGTTTTAAAGGTTATATTTGAGTTGGCTTCTAGAATTTGTTTCAGCTTGTATCATCTGTTATTTGGGGATGTGGCAGAAGGGAAGTTATTTTATTTCATTAAGCATAGGACAAATGTTTGCTCTGTACTGATTAAGACTCATTTTCAGTAGGATGGGATGACCATGGTAGCAGTATATAGTGTAGCTGAATAGGCAGCTAAGAGGAAGGTAATTAAAGTATATGCTTATTTGTTTCTTAGGTTGTTACTTTAGATGGTAGCTGTCTCATGTGAGATGGTAGAAGCAAATTATTGTCTGAAATTTCACTGATCAGAGTTTTTGAATGTATTTGATCATTTTAATGGTTAATACACATCTTTAAGTTGATTGAATGTTGATTATTTTCAGTTTTATCTTGTAGCATGACAGTGCATCATATAAAATTTTCCATTAAATATTTATTGGAAATGAAGCAGGTTTGTATTTGAAGTTTATTCGTTTCAACAGTAAGCCTCAGGACAGTACTTGGGCAACCAGGATGCATAACTGCTATTAATGTTCCTGAGAATTTGTAGTTTATTTCTTGAAGTTAACTATTTTACTTCTAAGAAATGAAATTTCCTTGAGGTGCACTGTATAACATAGCTAATAACAGAATGTGGAAAAGAATTTAGTCCAGTTTAAGAGTGAACATTTGAATCCATGTTAGTTTACTGGAAGCTTGTTAAAATAAGAAGGTGGTACTCCTGATTTGTTTATGTTGACAGCTGAAAATGGTGAATTCTTCAAACAGGTCTGTAATAAGTAATTGTAGATAGTGTCATAGTTGCCTAAGGTGATTGTGATTTTTTCTTAAAAACAAAAGTAAAGTGCAAAACTGACCTATATGTGTAGCACTATTCTTGCTTTGTCTTGTGAATCATATCAGCTCCAAGTTATTTAGGGCACTGAATTTCACTAGGTTTGCTGGATTATAGCAAATCATTCAATTCACAGAGAAGAACAGAAAAGAAGTTTATTTTTATCTGGATGTAAGTGGATTTGACCTTTGCTGTGTGGAAATTATAGTTCTGCATCAGTTTCCAGTAATATAGTTGCTACTTCATCCCTTTGCCCACACAACCAACCGTTTATCCACAACACCCATTTTAGTGTATTTATCTGATGAATAGAAAGAAAAGAGAATTTGCCTAAAAATTGCACAGAACCAGTGAGAATGCACAGAATATTTTTCTTCTTGTCAGCTGTTTGACAACTGGGAGTATGTTTGTGTAATTATGGCAGCTTTTAATCTCTTCGGTGGTTTTACCATTCCTTCATGCTGTTCTTAACCAAGTCTCTCAAACAGTGCTGAAAGAAGCTTGCTTATGAAGTTTGGTGGATTATTTTTCTTGGGAAGTCATTGTTCTAGTTCTGATTTTGCTACTTTTATGATATTCTGGGTAGTCATTTTTAAGACATCAAACACAGGAGAATCCAAACTCTCACAATCACGGAATCATGAAATCATTTAGGTTGGAAAGACTCTTGAGATCATCAAGTCCAGCTATTAACCAAACCCTGCCAAGACCACCACTAAACCATGTTCCTAGGCCCCACATCTGTACCTCTTTTAAATACCTCCAGGGATTATAGAATCATAAAATGGCTTGGGTTGGAAGGGACTGTTAAGAACATGAAGTTCCAACCCTCCATCATGGGCATGGATACCACCCACTAGACCAGGTTGCTCAAAACCCTTTCCAGTCTGGCCTTGAACACTTCCAGGGATGGGGCAGCCACAACTTCTCTGGGCAACCTCTTCCAGTGCCTCACTATCCTCTGGGTAAAGAATTTGTTCCTAACATGTAATATAAATAATATAAATCTTCCCTTCTTCAGTTTAAAACTTGTCCTATCACTGTCTACCCATGTGAAAAAACAGTCTCCCTCTTTTCTATAAGCCCCCTTCAGGTATTGAAAGGCTGAAATAAGGTCCCCTTGGAGCCTCCTCTTCTCCAAGCTTAACAACCCCAGCTCTCTCAGCCTTTCCTCATAGGAGAGGTGCTTCAGCCCTCTGATCATCTTGGTGGCCCTTCTCTGGACCAGCTCCAACAAGTACATGTCATTCTTATGCTGAGGGCTCCAGAGCTTCTTTGCAATGGATTTCTGAAATCACTTTAAAATGTGCTGCGTTGCTCTGCATCCTTTCTGTGAGAGTAACATGTTGATTCTAAAACAAATTAGACAAGTGATAGTGATTTGTTCCTGATAGTGGCTTTGTGCAGTTGTTTTCACCAGGTTGTTCAATATTGTACCAGTATGGACATTCACAGTGCATGCTTAAAAAACCCAAACCCTAATGTAGTTTTAGAAACACAGCAACTATGAGAGATTTGTTAATGTTTCTGCACAAGATGTTGCAGCTTTTCCCTTACAGGGGCCTTGTTTAAACATAAATATTTCCTTTCATATTTATTTCAGGATTACATTTGGTTTAAATTATAAAAGCCAAAGTCCTACTCAAAGCCAGTATCTGATGGGGAGCTGTAAGGGTGTTTTGGCTTATGGGTATATGATGACTTACTAAAAGGTTTCTTGCTTTTTAAATTAGTTTACACCGAAGGGAGATGACTTTAAGCTTTACAGCAGTATAGATTAACTTGGAATTTTGCTGTTCTTGACATGAAGAATGTACTTATTGTTGGGACAGCAAAATTTAATCCTATGGCTTCAATACACTGTGGTTTGAAAGGAGAGATGGAGTAAAGAGAGAAAAAAGAGTGGAGCTGTCAGCAGGAATGTTGGGAGCCACCCTGGTGGGAACCTCTTTCTCAGCTCCTTTACTCCAACTCTTCAGTGCTTTTTAAACCTCTGCAGAAAATATCTTGTACAGAACTTTTCTGATTGGTGTCAATTCTTTTCTTGCTTGTTGGGTGCTTCTTCCTCCAGGGAGCAAATATTTCTGTTTGAGAACCAACGTTTATTCCAGCTGAACTCTCAGCTCTGGGAGAACTGCATATATAGAGGATTCAAAATGGGAGAGTCTTCCGTAGCTGTTGAGTACTTGTGGCAAATGCCTCTTTCACTTGTATCTTAAGTTGACTCTGCAATGAATTCTTTTTTTGGTCCTAGAGCTTTTTAAGAGGTTAGGCTAGTAGCTTGACTGCTAGCCTATTTAATTTTTTCATGTCTATTTCCATTAAATGGCTTTCATGAAGGAAATTAACTTGATTAATTATTCCATATTACTTGATGTAAGACACTGTAGCTGGTTATGATGGAAATTCTTATGTACATAACCATTTCCAAGATGTTTCTCTGCAGAATTTGTTTTTTTTTTTTTTTATTCTGCTCTACAATCATCAGCTTTTTCAGTTATCATCTATATCACTGCAACACTTGGACAGAGATATTGGGATTAAATTCTTAGTTCCACTCCCTACCCATTACCAGTTTTAGGAAGGAAGCTATACATTATGGGTTTCCAGAATGGGAGGGAAAGCAGTGGAACTGGCTTGAGCCCTGTAAGAGCTGGAGCTTCACTAGGTGCTTTTAATTATATACATTATTCATGAATTACCTATACTTCAGGAAGATAGTAGCACCTGATCTAAAATGTTGATGGGGATCCAGGTAAATTTGTCTTTCTGGGTTTTATTGCAGTGGTTGGAGTTGTTTGTATGAATGATAGTTTAAATACAGAACAAATTGCTGCTGAGTTGCAATGGCTTAGCTGTCTATTTAAATGTCACAGGTAGCAGAGGACGATGATACCGAATCACGACCGGAAGAAGAGAAGGAAGAATTGAAATGCTATTCAAGAAGAAAGTTATTTTCCAACTGGAACCGCTATGAAGATACAGAAAAAGAGGAACAGAATGAACATGGGGAGTCACAGAGAGGGACGGACTTCAGTGTTTTGCTTAGCTCAGCAGGTAGGCATTTTCCAGTCTATAGGGTTTTTTTAGTTTTGCATTTTGAAACATTACTACTTTTCTGGCTGTTGTCCTTGATGATGAAACAGGACCCTAGGACACTATTCTTATCTGTCCAGTAAGTCTGCCATTTATGTATTTAGGAGTGTTCAAAGTCTTCATGGGAGCAGCCTTATAGCATCCAGGCTGCACTGAGGTGTGACAGATGGGAAGTAAAAGGGGGCTCCTGGCTGCATTTATAGCCTTCTTGTGAAAATATGGGTCTGAGTGTGTGCAGCATCCAGTAACATTGAGCTTATTCCTGCTGACGATAAATTTTTTGCTGATCTTGGTCATTGGGTTGCTTTCCAGGAAACAAAAAAGGTTGCTGGTATGACTTAACACAGCAAACAGTCAGGCAGCTGCTTGCAGTTGTTTGTTTTGGCAGAGATTTGTAATCAGTGCTGTACAGATGTGTGCATGAATAGCAAGTGTTACTCTCCTCAGAAAGTAAAGATCAGTTGTTTTCCCCTCTTTAAAGGAGATAATAAACGAGGAGGTGGAGGGACAGGTTGTACTATATCCTGGGATTTTTTACCTATACATGAATAGTATAGACAGTTACACAAAAAACAATTACCTAAAATTATTTTAGAAACTAAGATGTGTCATTATGTTGGAATACCATTCAGTAGAAAGCTGCAAACAATGTATTATGGGGGTTTTTTTTAGCACCTTGGAAGCTCTGAAATCTCCAAATCTAAATAACTGGATTTTTCAGCCACAGCTTGGTGGGGTAAGTTAGAAGTCAACTACAGTAAAGAAACAAAGACCAGAGCCTCCTTTCTGTGTTCAAGAATCAATTTCTGAGGTTCTGTTTCAATGAACGTTGTGAAGTTGGGCCTAATCTGTCAGTTTTTAATCATAGGATCATGAAATGTGTATTGACTTCTTGGAATGGTATGTTGCATGGTAAACTGTGTTGGAGTCAAGATGCACAGTATGGACCTCAGAACTGTGTACGTAACCGAGGAAAGCAGATACTACAATTCAAAACTGCTTAAATCAAGAGACCTACCCTGAGCTGCATGTGTCCATGGTTCAGCTTTCTAAAACAAACTTTAATAACTCTGTAGTTAGCCTTCAGAATGTCTTTAAAATTGTTCTGAAGAATAGTACTTTTGAACTGAGGCTGCAACAAAATGGGATTTAGCTCTACTAATTTATATTTTTGGTGAGTTATACTTCAATACAGTTATTGCCAACCTATTTATTTTACTCTTTAGATTCTTTCAGTGCCTCAAATTAAAATCTTGTTAGTATTCATATATTCATTCTATGTATTAATTCTAAATCTTTGATTGATAGAGGATATATTGTGACCGTTCTCTTACAATAAAATAAATTGATAAGAAACAGCAACGAATTATAGTACTTCCTTTCAGAGGAAGAAAAAAGTACCTTCTAAACAATAGTGTAGATTTCTTGCAGTCAAAAAGCAGTATATGTTGGCAGGGTTGTTTTTTTTTGGCTTATGTATGGAAACTGAGAATACAGACATCTTTATTTATAGTGATCTGAGAAGAAGCTTGCACCTGTGCTTTATTTGATAATTGCTGCTATTAGTATATTTCTACTTAGCCTTCTGAAGTTGCAAAATGGATCCAATTAATTACAACAAGCAGTTAGGGAGTACTGGAGAGGGAATAGTGTTAAATTTCCTTTTTTCAGTAATAGAGAAGCTTAGAAAAGTCTTAAAGTCTTGTGATTTACTATTGATACACAACAACGTAATTAATGCAGCCAGCTAAGGATTCTTTGGCAAAAACTCAGATTGAAAAACCTGTTCTCCTATGTAACATTTAGGTTCCATAATATTGAATGTAGGATCTTGAAGGGAGTGTCATCCTTCAAGATAAAATTGGATTTATTCCCAGAAAATATCCTGTTAATTGAATGAGAAAGCATAGAAAAAAGAGTTTGGCATAATGTAATAAAGACAGAATATTAATTCTAGTAGACAAACTTAAATGGAGGAATTCCTGATGTCCAAGGAATTAAAATACCCTGGTTGTTTAATATCCTGCAAATATTTGCTTAATATCCTGTAAAAGTGCTTCTAGGTGTAATTTTCTAGTTAAAAGCAACCTAAAAATAGCAAAATGAGATGCTCTGTGATATAGGTGTCAGGTTAATAATTAGCAGGATTAGAACTTTAAATTTGGTACATGAACATTACTGTTGCTTGAATTAAGAAAGGAACAAAGTTATGGCTTCTTACATGGTATTTTTATCAGTATTAGTGGAAAGTGGGATATTTTTTTGAGGAGGAGAAAGAAGTTTGCAGATACTTGCAGAGGATGTTAAGTCTTTAGGGTGTTTTGTTTTACGTTTTTAAAAGCTTCTGAAGACAAACACTTTTTTTAGGTTTTTACCTATACTTCCAGCTTTTCCCTGCCTCAAGCCAGTCTCTAGGGCAGCACTGATCCTGTCTTTTCAAGCAAATATTTAGGCCTGACTAGTCCCAGACCGTCTCTTGTTTGCATGCTGTCTCTCTGCTGCCAGTCCTTGCCTGCCTACAAATTCTTCTCACTTTCCCTTGCTTCTGCTGTTTTTTCATCTTGTCTGATTCCTGTTGATGGGTCTTTTTTCAGTCTTTTGTTGTGAGCCATCTCCTTTCCACATACTTTTATTAAAATCCAACTCAGTCAGATTGTATCAGAGATAGAATATCTGTCCCTCATTCTATCCAGTCCTGGTGATCCCCAGGTCTGCATTGTTCTGCTTGGCATTGCTCATTTTGGTTTAATCCACTACCCCATTTTACATTCCTCTTAGTTTCTTTCATTGTCTAGTTAATCCCACTTTATTCTTTCAAGCGTCCAATTCTGATCTCCACTACAAGCTGTTTCTTCCATTTTTTCTCCACCCTAAATTCTCCTTAGTTACCCAACAATGTGAAGTGACAGGCCACTGTTTTCACCTGTGTTAGGGATATCAGCATAGTTGAGGCTGCAGAAATGCCTGTGCTGTGTGTTCAATCCCTGGATGGGCCAACTCATCAAAGAGTTGGACTTGAAGATCCTTGTGGGTCCCTTCCAACTCAGAATGTTCTGTGATTCTTTTACAGTGAACATCTGACTCTTCACTCATAGCTAGAGGTTAGAGAAAACTTAATTCAGTTGCCTTGCACATTCAGATGACATACAGAAGGCCACTGAGGGTGTTTGGTGGTTGGTTGTTAAGCTCCAGCAGATCTTGCAAAAGATAGGTACAAACTTGGATTTCTAGAAGCTTGTACCTTGGCTAAGTCAGGTCATATTTTCACAAAAAGAGCAAAGTGTACCTCTTTCATAAAAAAGCATTGTCCAGTCTGACTTCAAGTTACCAGTTCAGGGCAGGAAAGTGGTTACAGCCTCTCAGGTTCTCTCACAGTATAAAAATGTTCCAGCCATTCTCTGGGTTTCTTTAAAAGGTAGTGCTTAGGGGAGGGAAAAGGAAAAACTACCTGAAGCAAACAGTAGACATGGAAAATTTCATACTGAGTAGTTCAAAAGGCAGCTGAAAATAGTCTTAAGTAAGAACTTCCATGTGGCTTCGGTAACAGCTGATGTCACTAACCTGATAGAGCTTCTTTCCTAGGGCTTATTATATTTGTGTGTAAAGTAGGGTGATAAGTTTTTAAGTATGTTTCATTCCTTTTTTTAAGTATTTTATAATTTATTTATTTTTAATTAACCTTGAATATAGCAAAACAAACTTTTCTGTACTGCTTTTAATGTCTAGCTGATGTAGAATACGAGTCCATTGTGGAGCCTTCAGGGAATATGTCTTGAATCAATTTAGTAAAAATGCTGTTGAAGCGTAAAGAACAAGAGAAGTGGAAGTGATAGGATAACCTTACTTTGCTAGCAGAATTCTGCCATGTTTGAAGAACTGCCCTCATTTTTTGACAGATGAGGGTTAAGTGACCTACAATAGACTTAACTTGTTTATTAGGTTTTTGTCTCTAAATAGATGCTGTAGGTTTAAAAGTATATTTTTAAAATCTCATTATAGAGCTGATCAAAATATATCCAGGGACTCGATCACTTTTCTTTAAACATGGTAGGCATTAGCAGTACCACAACCAAAAATTGCCAACATACATGCCTCAATAATAATGTACTGAATTGCAAATATGATGATTGTCAAGATGAAAAAATGTAATTATGGACATGAATTTTTTTCCCATTTGGTTTTTTAGGCCATGGCTGAATAATTCTGATGCCTTAAAGGGTAAGAAAAGAAATGCTGTGTAGTTCAAACAAAACTGGCAGAATGGTTTTGAATACATATATAGAATACATATAATTTCTGTAGGTACCGAGCCCTTGAATACAATAAGAAACATGGAACAAAAATCAAAAGAGCAGTTACTGGAGCATAATAGTAATGAACAATAAGTAAAGGAATGATGAAGTAGCAGTAATATTCCCTTCCCTAAAACCCTCTTGTTTTGTTTTTTTAACCTCTTGCTTTTGGGTCTCTTTAATTTTGATGTATCTCTTGTAATATGTTGCTGCATTTTTTGTCATTTGCATTGTCAATATATAGCTGAGAATTAAAAGTATACAGAAGATGTTTGACTGTCTTAAAAAACCTGAACACATAAACTTGTAAAGCAAGGCTTGTGTTAAAGATAGGTTTTCCTTCAACTTTTCTGTCTTACATATATACTGACAGAGATTTGGGGAAAAAACGTAGAGTGAAGAGTAAGACAGTTTTCTTGTTTCGTATTTTTAATGGTAATTCTGCTCAAACAAAAAGAATGGCAACAGCAGGATGTGGTTCAGTTGCTAAGAAAAAATCCTTTGAGTTTTAAAATTCTAGAGAATAGCTGAAAATCAGTGTTTTTTACAGAAATGCCTAACTTATTGTTGCTTTGGATTACTGTATCAGGGTCCCACTTTTCAGTGGTATTTGCCAACTTCTGCTACTTCTTACTTGGTCAGAAATTCAACTGATGCAAAACTTCATGTTCTTGCTGTTCATGTTCATGAGCTCCATGTAGAACATAGCAGTATTGCTTACTTCCTATTACTTATCAACACCTTTGATGTTAGTACCAGGTTACTTGTCTTGAAAGATGATTACACTTTTGCACTAAGGGTGGTAACAGAGAGTGTTCCTAGTTTATGCACTCCATAACTAAATGGGTATGGGAATGTGCTTTACTTGCATCTTTCCTCTTGTTCTCCGTTTTTTACTACTTCATTCTCTGTTTTTTTACTACTTAATTCCCTAAACGTTCTCTGAGTTTCCATGCCATGCTCTCCCATCCTGCTTCTCCTTCTAGATGCATTCCAGCACATTAGAACTTTCCTTTTCTTTTTGAAAAACATTTCCCATCTGTGGAGGCTTTTGATCCAAGTGGTCTCACTTCCACTTGCACATGTTTTAGTTGCAACAGTTATGCCCAGAGCAGTCTGCAACTTTGGGCTTGTTAATAGACCTGAGAGATACTGCTGGTTTATGTACCTGTAGATATCTAAAATCAACAAAAATGCAGTCTCTTCCCTACTCCCTTTCTTCTCAAACAAACAGAAAAAAACCTTCCACAATAAAGATTTGCAGTAAAATCACAGGCCTAGGCGTCAGTGGAAGCCAGTTCTCCATCTGCTCAGTGCTTCCTCCTGAACTGTTCCTAACATTACAGAAATTCTTTTTTTTTTTCCTATTCAGACAAGCCAAGCTGTCATTTTTTTTTTCGATCTGAACTAGAAATTGGGGGTGCCAGATTTTAAGTATTAATTACATTTTCTTGAAAAATGTGTTTTCCTGTAATAGGTAATCTGTACTCATTATATATGCTTTTGTATCTGCGCCTTTTTCCCTCCTAAGTTTTTTCTAAAATGTAACCAAAGCTGTGATTGAAGTGGAGAAGTATAATGTGACTCTATAATTTGAATGTATGTAAGCGTAGGATAATGTCTTCATTTTAACATTCTGATATCTTAGAAATATGTGGCTATATATGTGTCAGTGATAGTACTGCATTACTAATGGTAAGTAGTAAAAGAAAAATCTGAAAGTTTTCAGTGTTTCAGAGAAATTTGTATGCTTTATGATATAGAACTGAATAGAGTAAGATTCGCAGACTAAAGGGGTTAAATTTTCTTCCTAATAAAATCAGTGCAGTAAGCTTTTCCATAATCTTTAGATTTTTCACATCTTGAGTGCACTCATTTATTTGTTAAGTTCCAGATTTCTGGGTTTAAAAAGTTTTCTGACCAACATCCTTTTCTAACATTCCGTCTTAATCTTTTGATGCTTCTATATATTGATGTTATTTCTGCTGAATTGTGTTGAAGTGTGTTTTAGTTATGAAATCACAAATCAGTAAATGTGGAGCAATTTGTCCTTATTCCTGTCTTGCTGTTGTCATGTCCGCTACTTGATATTTGTAGGCTTGAGAGGTAGATAAAAATGTCTACTGACGTGATTCACTGTTTCTTCTGTGTAATAATGTCCTTTGTCTTTAATAGTACCTCTTAAACTGTTCTGTCTGACTAGGCCTCCTGTTGGTCATCACAGTCTCTGCCACATCTCTGACATTCCTGCCACTGAAATCCCCTAACCAAAACTGAACTACTCTGACTCTTGTACTCAGATGATACATTTCATATCCCAATATTAATTTTTAAAATTCAGTATGTTATTGCCACTACGTTCCTGTTCCCTTACACCTATTTTTACTACTTTTTATTGATTTTCTGCCATTCTCCCTTTCTTGGAATTTTTGTTTTATTACAGGAACTTTGTGATTTTCTTTGTTTCTATATATTACTTATTATTGATATGAATTTTTTCTCTTGAATTATTTTTTATACTTTTGATTCTGAAACACTGTTAAATCACCTGAATTGGACTATAAACTTTTTCAAGCAGAGACTTTTTTTTGCTTGTTGGTAAAGTATTGGTTCCTTTTCAGTTATGACATTATTAGGTATCACTTCTGTGGTAATATTAAAAGGTGTTGACTGATTTGGAGGAACTGTATTTGTTTTAACTGTAATACTTTTGCTCCATTTCTCAGCAGCTTACATTTGAGAAAGAAATAAGAGGAAATGTTACAAAGTTATAAGATCAGAATATTTTGGTTATGGTGTATTGGGTTTCTGTGGACAGGTTTTGGTAGCAAAGGGGTTACAGTGGTGGCTTCTTTGAGAAGCTGCCAGAAGCTTCCCCCGTGTCTGACAGAACCAATTCCAGCCAGCTCTAGGACAGACCCACTGCTGGCCAAGGCTGAGTCAATCAGGAATGATAGTAATGCCTCTATGATAACATATTTAGGAAGGAAGAAGAAAGTTACTGCAGAGATGAAAATTGCAGCCAGAAAAGAGCAGAGTGAGAACATATAAACAGCTCTGCAGACACGAAGGTCAGTGGAGAAGGAGGGACAGGAGGTGGGACAGGTGCCAGAGCTGAGGTTCCCCTGCAGCCCGTGGTGCAGACCATGGTGAGGCAGCTGTGCCCCTGCAGCCCACAGAGGACCACGAGGGCACAGAGATCCACCTGCAGCCCCTGGAGGAGACCTATGCCAGAGCAGGTGGATGCCCAAGGGCATCTGTGACCCTGTGGGAGGCCCATGCTGGAGCAGGGTCCTGTCAGGGACCTGCTGACCACAGAGATAGTAGCTCATGCTGGAACAGGTTTCCTGGTAGGACTCGTGGCCCTGTGGGGGACGCACGCTGGAGCAGCCTGTGCCTGAAGGACTGCATCCCATGGAAAAGTGACCCATGGTGCAGGAATTTGTGAAGAATTGTTGCTGGAGAGGTTCATAGAGGACTGTCTCCTGTGGGAAGGACCCCACACTGGAGTAGGAGCAGAACTCCTTCCTGAGCAGTGGCAGAAACAACCTGTGAAGAACTGACTGTAACCCCCATTCCCTGTCTCCCAGAACCACTGGGAGGGGAAGGAGGTAGAACTCAGGAAGGAGTGAGAGGTGAGGGGAAGGTGTTTTTAAGATTTATTTTACTTCTCATTCTCCTGATTCTGTTAGTAATAAATTCAATTAATATCCCCATTTTGAGTCTATTTTGCCTGAGACAGTATCAGTGAGTGATCTCTCCCTGTCCTTATCTCAACTCATGGACCCTTTGTCATATTTTCTCTCCTCTGTCCAGCCAGGGTCAACCCACTACATATGGTAAGAATGATAAGACTATCAGATGTAGCAGATTGGTTTAATTGTAGAAACCAAACTTCATTTGTTGTTCCATTTCTCATAAGGATACATTTATTCCAAATATCAGTTAACAAACAAAATAGCTGTGATGGGAATGCTTCCTTGTTCATTGATGAATGCTCCAAAGCAGTGTTGTGATCAGATTGAGTCTCTCAGAAGAGACTGAGAGACCTATTCTTCTAGCAAGATTCTCAGAAATTTGTTTGCAGGGAGCAGTGCTATTTCTAAACATTGGTTTTGGAGTGAAAGAAGGGCTGTGAAGTAGACAGTGCTCTAAAGGGAATAGAGTGCATGTTTCTTCCTTAATCTTGTCTGCAGCTTCTCCTTTCTTCTTATCCCATCTGTGGTCCTGAAATTTCTCCTCAAATCTTCTACTGATGGTTAGTAGTCCTTCTCTTAGTCCTTCTCTTCTTTTAATACTTTTGGAGTCACAACTGTTCATTTTGAGATGATTCTTTCCTTGATCTCATCCTGTTGCTCAAGAATTTCCAGTTCCTACATCCAACTTCTAGTCTAGGCTTTCTTTTGATCCTTCTCCTGCTTCATGTTTTTGTACCTGTCTAAATCACGTTAGCTCCTCATCTAGTCTATGTTCTCTTGCCTGTTCTTCACTCTCAGCTCATTAGGGAAGTGGCGTCTTTGGCATTTCTGGGTGCTATATAGGAAGATGACTCTTTTAAGCATTTAAAAGATTTGTTTTTTTTCCAAAACAGCTTATTTTTTGTCTAGATTTGAGTAATTTTCTTGAAGAACGTCAAAGGCATGTTGAGATTTGCCAAAGTTTTTGTTTCAAAACAAGAGTTGTGTTAACTATTCCACCCTCAAGGGAACTCTTATATCCTGTTGTCCTTTCTTGCAAATCAAACCTTCTGCACGTGTAAATTTGTGAACTAAAAACTCTTTTAATACAAAGCATGTTTGAGGGTCAGAATAGGGTGCAAGTGGGGAAGAATTATATTTTCTTTGGTTCTGACTCATTTTCAACCTTTACTGGAATGTGAATCAGATGACCTTCCTTTGACAGTACACACTCATCATCTCAGTTTATAAAGCATGGTATTTCTGAATCTGTTGCGGATAATTTGGATTGTGAAACTGATTGTACTCTCTCTACTTTTTATACTGTTGATCGAAAACAGCCTGTGATAATGTGTTTCTTTTCCTTGAGTATATGCATGTGCTTCAATATGCAGAAAATGTGTCACTGAAAAGTGTGTATCACAAAATGTGAGGGGCAAGGTGGAAGAACTAATTCAAGGTGGAATGCTTTAGTACAGTGATATAATTCTACTGATTTTTGTGTCATAAAGGCTCAATAGGCCATTACTGCAGATATTTACAGCAAAGAAATTTTCATTTGAGACACTTGGTTAACTTACTGCTGGGAAAATGCTGGCAGAATTGAAGTTTTGGAAAGTCAAATATTTTAAACTGACAGTTCAGTGGTAATGGGAGCTAATCTGAGTTAGATTTTTCTGAGTAAATAAAGTGCTATGGGTGCAAGAGTAATGATCCCAGAGAGAAAGTCTATACAATTTTTACTGTTGAGGAAAAGATATTCTGTTTGTAGTGTTCCGACACCCTTCGAATGCCCAAGAAAGTGTACCAAAGCAGTTTTAATGGAAAACAACGCTTTTGCCCTGACTTCTTTACTGATGGAGCCTTGTTAGAGTTGGTTGGGTTTTTCTTCTATGTATACTTAATGTTTCTAAAGTTGTTAGAAGATAGATTTCAGCAGGACAAAATTTGAAGTTGCTTTATATTTTGCTTCTGCCCTTGATACTAAATTATGATTGCCTCCTGTCTTCTGGAGAAAAGAGTTTGAAAGACAGTTCAGTGATATTATGGATTTGGCCCATCGCCAGATATAGATCTACTTGTCTGATTTGACTGCATGAATGGTGCAAAAGAGTTGGCAGGAACATGAAATGGAACAGCTGGTGAGAAGGGAAAGATCTTGTGGAATCATGGAAATACAAGAATTGCTATTAGTAATAGTAAGGGAAGAAGCAAGAGCTCTCTTTTTGGTGGTAGCATGCATGTGTATTGGATTAAATTGGATTAAATCCAGATGCCTACTTCTGATTTATTTTTATGTACATTTGCAGTTAGAATATTGACAACAAGAAAATTTTCTAATGTAAATAAGGGACTACATTCTCTCTTGCTTTTTTGTAACTCCACATGATTCTGTCTCCCCCTTTCTTTTTCTTTTTTCTGTTGTTCATTTCATAATGCCTTATTAAGTGTTCACTTGCTCTTGGTTTTATATATCGTCTTTCTGTCCCATAGACAACTTTATTTTTCTGAGTTGTATTTGAATATGAAAAATGAGGAGGAGGAAGAGAAAGAAGGGAGGAGTAGAAGTCTCCAGGAAGAACAATCTAGTCACTTAGAGGAAAATTGCCTACAAGTATGAGATGACTAAATTAACTTGTAGAAATGTAATCTGAAAGCATCAGATCTCATACCTGTACCTTACAAGCACAGTTTAGTTTGTCAAAGAAAATTGGTCTTTATAAATATCTCTGTGTAAAGTAACGTTTAACTAGAGACAAAGCGTTTTAAAGTCTTTAAGTGTTTGATTTGGTCATGTTATCTTTGTGTTAAAAAAAATAAATCCCAACAACTACAAAAAACCCCCTAGTGATTATTTCTGTTTAGTGCCTGTACTTCAAAACAGTTTATCTATTCATCTGAACTTTAACATTTTTCTTTTGGCTGTTCATTTATTAATAGAAGACTCCTATAGTAGTTCTTGGGGGGTTTCTATTTGCAAACCTTTCTACTTTAAAGTATTTTAACATACTACCCATTTCCATTGCTGCAGTGGTTATAGGAAACTGAGGAAGCGAACAATGGAACCCCTTTGGGAAGCACAGTTGGGAGTATGAATTAAAAACTTACGTTTATGAACTTGCTCAGTAGAGGAAAAAAGTACTTATGGTCTAAATTTTGTCATGAATTAAGATAACCGGAAGGACATTTTTTTAGTTAAAAAAAAGCTATAGAGAGAGGTAATAATTTTACCTCACAATTGCAAATGCTTTATGGTGGTGACAGATGCTATAGGCAATGTTTTTTTCTAAGTATCTAGAATAAAATAATCTGAACTCTATTCCTGAAGTCTGTCAATCTCCCAGACTGACTGCAAATTGAAATTATTTCATTCAAAAAGGACTATTGAAATAGTTTGTTCTGTTACAGAAATAACTCACTGAGCAAGCTATACTGTATGATAAGAAACTGCTGTAATGCATTTTTGAAAACTGAAGCATTGAACAACCACACTTGCAATGCAACTTCATGTGACTAGAGTTCATTTAATCATGAAAGGAAAGCACAGTAGGTTAATCCAGGGAAAATGTAACATGGACAACATATATTTTGGTAACAGTGATATTGTACACCTATGATACCAGTCAGGAAGAGATGATATCCACATAATGGCATTAGAGCTAATTTATCTAATTTATATTAGAATAGGTAAAAATTCTCAAACAACCTATTAAGAAGAGTATAGGTGTTTAAGAAAATGATTTTTTTTTTTCTAGAGCCCGTTTTTAGGTATCTGAGTTCTGACAGCTTCGCACTGCTAAACTTAGAAATTATTCCATTTCCTCCTCTCCTTGCAACACACATTTTTAAAACATTATTTTAATTGTTAGGTGACATAGTGTTTGCCATTATTTACTTTTAGATGTTAGAGACAAAATACTACCAACAAACATCTTTGAAGTATAGTTCCTTCATTTTTTAACTTGCAAGACGTGAAATAGCAAATACAATAAAAAAGTCAGTTTCAGTAAGGTTTGGGGCAAATTTGAGGAAGGGTAACTTGCTGTTGTTTCTTTCCCTGAAAAATTTTACAAAGACAGTAAAATTCATAGATTACAAAGCCAAATAAACCATTTCTGATTGGGCGAGCTTTTCTGAATAGTAGGAACAGTCATCAAAGTAAGTTATGAACTAGTTATCGGTTGACTTAGGGCATGTTTCTTAGTACAGCTACTGTTAAAAGCTGTTGTCAGTTGTGATTTAAATATGTCTACCTTGACTACAGCAAGGCTTTTGACACTCCAGAGATCCCTTCCAACCCCAAGTGTTCTGTAATTCTGTGAATTTCAGTGACAGAGAATCCCTCAGAGCCAGTTGTCGCACTGGGCGCTTGAATTGATCTGATGTGTTGTTACCTTCCTTTTTAAGGTGTGCATGTGATTTCCCCTCTAATTCTGTGTAGCCTGAGGACTGCAGAGAGTTACAGTAAAAACCCACAAAAATGACAGATTTAAACTCATCGCAGATTAAGTGATGTACATTGTGTGTGTGTAAACAGCCCCCTATCACATTCGAAGTCGTCTGAGGTGATTGTTACTCTTCACTAGTTGAAAGCAAATGAACCATAGAAATTAGGAAAAGAATAGAGAGCAAAACAGAAAACACATTGCGGTTTTGTCACTACATCAATCGGTGACACAGGCATACTGTGTAACTTTTTCCAATTCAGATCTCAGAAGCTCCACAAGGAAGCAATTGTACAACAAAGGGCAGTAGGAACACTAACAGCATGAAAGAATTTATATATAAGGCATGGCTAAGGATGGTATGAGTAGAGTGGAATAGAGATCTTCAACCCCCAAAATAGATGACTGAGAACAGTATGCCATTGCTGTCTGTGAAATCATGAAGATAGATATCATGAATAAGAAATTACTATTGTGTCTTCTAGTGCAAGAAGTATGGAATATTGAATGAAGCTATCTGGCAGCAAATTCGAAACAAAGAAAGGACGTCTGTCACAGGATCTTGTGAAAACTGAAATTTTGTACAAGTTCAAAAACAACTGGAAAAGGTTATCTTATAAATAAGACATTATCTCTGGCTCAAGAAATCCCTGAACTGCAAATAGCTAGAGGCTGGCAGAATAATTCTGAGGAAGTATCCCGATGTGTGTGCCCTGTTTTCAGGCTTCCTTAGATTTACGCTGTTGGACACTGTTGTGCAGAATTTGGGGCTGTATGGAGCCTCTAATTCGATATGATGTGACCTTTCCAGAGTGATGTTCTTCTCTCTTCCCTGTTGTAGGCTGTGGAATCACTAAATTAATATTTAAAGTTTGAGATGGTGTCAGTTCAAAGCTATTGGAAAGTATTGAGGTACTGTAAAGGATTCATTTTTCCGTAATTTTAATATTTTTAGCAAGCTTGCTTACTTTATCACTGCTTGATATACAAGTATGTAGTAGGGGAGTAGCAAGTTGAATTCTTTGTAAAGCATCGATACTGCTCAATGAGGCAGACTATACAAATGGATATTTTTAATGTCTCATAGTTTCAGGAGTGTTGAAGAAGACAAAAGAATGTTTTTCTAGAATACTGAAAATTGCTATCAAATGGAATGATTTAGGTAACTGTAGGTCCACGTATGTGATATTGATCCTGGGAAAAAGGAATGGAAAATGTGATACAGGATTTGGTTAATTAAGATCTAAAGTGTGGAGGCAGGCCTTGCCTGCAAGTTCGTCAAGGACCAGCAGTCAAAAGGACCACCAGACAACAGAGAGGAATGAGCTGAACAGATCTAAGCTGAGGCTACAGGGCTGCAGGTTTTGAGGAGCACACAGTTTCGTCTGCCATAACAAAGTTTCTTTCTTTGCAGATACTGCTTTGCCATGTCAGACCCCTTCACAAAGCACTGTATATCTGCTGTAAATGTATGTAAACCTTATGTAAATGTATGTAAGCTTTTAAGTCAGAGTTCATACGGATAGAGGCCTGAAGGTCTGTCACTGTGCCTTATTACCTATAAACTGCTTTTGCCTGAACTGGCACTGCTTGTTTATTCAACACCAAAAAAAGAGGGGTATGAATATAACCAATGTCAGTCAATTTGGCTTTCTGGAATATGTCTCTTTGGATGTGATTGGAAGTACTGCATAATATTATCTTCATGTATCTACAGCACAAATGGTTTGATGTGTTTTAGTTCCTTTTTTCTCATTACAGTAATTTTTGGAGGCAGGGGATTATTTAATGAAAGGGCTTGAGAGAGATGCATCTGGCTACGGTGAATTTTGTATTCATCTGTAACTCAAGGTGAAATGGACATATTGGGTCAGTGATTTAACTATAGGAGCATAAGTTCTATTAGGTTATATAAGCTCTATCTCTTAATAAAAAGATGGAAGTGTAAAAATGTCTTGTGTTTTACTTGTAACATAATAGTCTTGAGTAGACATGAAAGTGAATGCAGAAAATAGGCCACCAGGTCTGAGTATGTATACTTACAAGTCTGTGCTGCTAGGTGCATTAGACCCTGAGATTAGCTCAGTTGGTAAGAGCATGGTGCTAACACCAGGGTTGTGGGTTTAATCCCTGTATGGGCCATTCTCTTAGGAATTGGACTCAGTGATCCTTATGGGACCCTTACAACTCAGAATGTTTGGTGTGGATTTCTATTAGGTGATAACTGCCTTTAAGGGGCAGTTTGCATTTTTGGTTTGTGTCTCATTTGCATGATTTCTAAAAGGTTTATTATACCATATCTTGCCACTTTAATATTTCTTACTTGCTGAATTAGTTGGGAAGGGGGTCCTGTTTGTATGTACCACATGTGCCGTTTTGCTAAGCAGACATCCTCTCTAGGCAATTGACTGTAGTTATTTTTGTGATGTGATTTATTCATTTCACAAATACAAACAGCTTAGTGCAGAGGAAATGAAAAGATATCCTTGTCAGATGCTTAGCGATCCTTGAACAACTGCTGGAAAAATAAATATTGACTTACTGCTTTCAGGTGAGGTGATTTTACGTAATTACACATTTTGGAAAACATTTTATGATATATTTATTTCTGGTTGCGTGGAAGTTTAGGTTTTGGAACTTCATGATGAACTGTTCACTTAGTTAATGCATCTGAATTCTTTGAGGATAAGTAAGAGAAATAATGCACTTAAAAATAGCATTTATCTTGATGACTTAAAATTATTAATTCATACGTCTGAAAAAGTCTACCTTTTAAAATTATTACATATTTCAAAAAATATTAGTTGTAACCAATTCTTCTTCCTGTAAGAAAGCTTTCCACTTGTTCATAGCTGTCTCATATTTACAACAGAGCTTAAAAAGCCCTAACTGCAACTCTCAGTTCTTAAGCTTCTAAACCACTAAGTTTTGAGTAAGCCTTTTGAGAGCTTCATTGAATAATCACCTTTTTTTTTATTTGTTTGTTTTAAAGCTGTGATAAACAATATCTTTTACAAAAGAGGAGGCAAAAACTCAAGTTAAAACTTTTCCGATGTGAGAGCAGTGACTGGGGAATCAAAAGTTGAATTCCAATTCTTATTTTTCTCTGTTTTTTACTTCCAACTCTGAACCAAATTCAGCAGAAACAAAGCTGTGTTCTGAAATCAGCTGACAAAAGCTGTATTGCATCTGCTGCTTGTTGCAAATGTTATCGAGTTGTAGTAGTAGACTCTGATGGTTCAAGTTATGGAAATTCTGAACTGGTGTTATTGAAAACTTGTCACCATATTGTTTCGGTTTACGTTGTACAGAACCTACTTCTTAACTGATGGTTTTTTTCCTGGTTTGTTAGATGTGAGACAAAGTATCAGTGCCTGTAGTATAGGAGCCGTAAGGAGGCAGGGAGAATTCTTACTGGATCACTTGAATGTGTGAAGTGAGACATAGGAAAAAAATGACTGAGAGATGTTTGATTGACCAATTGGAGCTACTTATAAAAGAGAAGGACAGAAATTGGGGAAATGTAGAGAATGCTGGAAGCTGTCAGCAACAAAATGGCTGAGTTATAGGTGCACTAGCAAAAATTCCATTAAGTTCTCATTAGGGACAGCAAATGGGAAAGTGGAAAAGGGTTAGACTAATAGACTTTGTCTGTATTAAACAGAAGACCTAAGTGTGAGTGTTTAGAGACATGAGTTTTTCCCCCTTCTATGGCAGTGCAAAGTGTGACCTTGTAGAAAGAATTTCAGATATATAAAGTACTCTACAGTAATATGCATGAGATGACCCCTCTCCTGCAGAGTTTGTTTCACATATCTTATCTGGTAGGAATTCCGTTATTTTCGGAGTATGCTGTTGACTCCTGATATTATGATGAGACTTGTCTTATATCAACTTGAGTTTTTTAGTCTTTGGCAAGTAAGTTTAGTCTTCTAGCACTTGGTAGAATTCATAAATTCTTTGTGCATAAATGAAGGGTTCAAAAGAGGTGTTTGTGAATGGCAAATGAGTCTGTCTTTAGCAAGTATCAGGAAGAGAGATTATTTTAGTAAGTTAGCAAAACAAAAAAAGGAAAAAAAAAACCAAGAAAAGAACTGCTGGTTACATTAAATAAGAATATCATATAATAAGATGTGCTAAATAGAAATGAGGGAAGTGATACAAAGAGAAGTAGAGGAGATACTTAAAACGGTGCTAGAAGAAGAAATATTGCATCTTAGTAAATAGAAAACATTGTGCAAAATCAGAAAAAAACAGTAGGAACAAAGCCGTAGTTTTTCAAAGCTGCTGTTGCATACAAAATTGACCAGTGTGATACTATAAAATGGTATGTTAAATGATATATGACTCTTAATGCTTTTTTAGTTTCAAGGATTGTGGGAGGTTTTTTGTGTGTGAGCAAAGGTAGCTTTCTCTATGACTTCTAAGTGTAGTTTTTTGATTAACAGATACAGTGTTTATTTTTCAAGACCTACTAGATGTTAGAATCTCGTTCTAAAATGTTTTGCATGTTATTTCCATATAGAATTCATGTCAATGTGACTTGTGTTGTGGATGCTCCAAATGAGTTAAAAAATTGAGATGACCTGTACCTTCTTTTTTATACTTTAGCTGGGGCACTGATGTCCAATCTTCTGATTGAAACTCTGTACACAGTACCTTGAGGTGTATTAACATGGTGCTGTTTCCTTATTGTGCTGTAGTTTACCTTTCATAAATAACTAAGCAACACTTCTAGCTTTATTTAATATCCTTTTATATAAACAAAGATTCATTATTCTGTAATGAAAGATAGCCTTTTACATCTGCTGCTGGGGTGCAAAACATTGTTTGCTTTGCTAGATTATATAGATAATGATGTGCAGTAAATTTTTTTTTGGAAATGTGGCTTTTTATTAATTTTTTTTCTTAAACACCCATGCATGGACATAGGTATTAAAATATTTTAAAGGATTTAAATCTTAAGATATATTTCACTCTAGTATACATCAAGAGAGAACATTTAATAGTTTTTCCTTTGAATAACCTTTATATTAAAAGAGATCTGTTATTTGAACAGTACAGGAAATCTAAGAACATCAAATATCTGGCATAGAATGATTCAAACTTCAGTATCAATGTAAAGAAATTTAAAATTCATTGAGTTATTGTCCATACATGAAAGTATATGTTGATGTGATAAACAATTAAAGCAGTATATGAAATAAAAACTTACCTAGGAGATATTTGATTGAAGCTTTGTCTGTGCTCTGTCAGAATATACTGAGACTCACTCAGCAGATAGGAAGCTTTTTCCTATTTGAAATGCATTGTGCACGCTTGTCTTGTGATTTCTTTTCCACAGCATCTTGTTGTTCACTGCTGCTTCGGTCTTGTGGTATTAGTTGTTTCCAGTTTATTTCCAGGTATCTCCAATATCTGATTTCTTCCACATTCAGCATTTTTGTTTATTCTGCCCTAATCAGGTAACAAAAAAGAACCTGTGAACTTGGCATCTTCCCCTCCCCACCAATAATAAAAAAAAAAAGGCAAATGCACCGACCCCAGTTAACTCAAGTATTCAGCACCCATTTAAAAAATCATTTAAATATTTAGAATCCAGTAAATTCCATCTGTTTTCTGGTGCTATTCCAACACTGAAAAGTTATTTTCCTACATATTTTGGTAGCCTCCACATTTTAGATTTTTGTAGGAAATATGCAGGATCAGTAGACATCAGGTCTTAACTTTTAATCCATGCAACATTATTCTGTGAAGGATGGTGAAGGTCTGCCTCTCTCAGCTCCTTATGCTTCTGTCAGACACAGATGTGAAATGCTGCTTTAGAGCAGAGGGGAAAAAAAATCCCAAAGGGTGTAGTGTTTTGTCATCTCTCAGGACAGTGAGCACGCATGGCATCAATGAGTAGCAGATATGAGCTATTCAAACCAGTCACTGAGCTGACAGGATGACGATTTCATACATAATAGAACCATTAATTATTTCTTCTGATGGACAGGAGTATGTACTAGAAGAAAAAAGCGGCAGATGATAATACTAGGTTTGATAGGTTCTCTGTGTTTTAGCAGCTTGTCATCAAGAAACAAACCAGGAAAAAAAATGTGGTTTTGGGATATGATCAGGTAAAACAGACCAGAGTTGTTTTGACATGGTGGATGTCATGCATAGGGTTAAAAACACCATTCAGGGTAAGGTCAATTCATAGCTAGCTTTTTATCAAAAAGATGTTCCAAAAGATTTGCTTTGAAAATCGTGGTTTGTGTTTTGCTTCATATAGCCTTTCACTGGGGAAACGTGGTTGTAGTCTTGTGGGTTTTCACTTATACCTTAATGTGCAGATTAAGCCTACACATTTGGGTTTTTTGCCCTGCAAAAGGAAACCTTAATGTTAAAAAAAAATATTTTTAAAAGAACTCTGTGTATGAAGATGGTGTTCAAACTCACTGCACACTTCGTATCAAAGACTGACTCACAAATCCATTTCTAATTAATTTAGAAATGTAAATTGTCTGATTTAATGTTAAGTAACCACACTCTTAGGATTAATATGTAAGAAATTATATATATTTAGTCACTTTAATGTAGCATAAGCCTTCATAAATCTGTCCTAAAATATGATGGATAAAATCTTCATTCACTGATTCAGTGTTGTTAGGGGCAACGTATGCTGATTGTGGGAAAAATAATGTGACATTCGGAACTTTTCCTTAGAATATAGTTTCTCTCTTTTTTTTTTTCTTCTCTTTGGAACCTTACTTAGTGTAAATTTTCTTTGTAAATATGTTGACAAAAAATGTTTACAATCAATTTTTTTTTTTACCTTCTGTGCATTGAAGGTAAAGAAGAGATAAAATGATGAGAGAAAGAAAACACTACTTTAAAACTGGGGTGAAACATAAACCACATCAAAGACACAGTAGGTGAAGGGGCTACTTCTACTGATTTGTACTTGTTTGCTCTCATAATTTACCTTAGTTTGGTTTTATTGAAGCAGCAAAGTTATCTTCATCTTTCTTATTATGAAATCATGAAGAGTATCTGGATAAAGCTTTTTTTTGGTTTATGCAGTCAATAATGATAACATAATAATGCCCTTACATCACATGAAGTAACTTTCGGAATACTTTCAGTCTCTAGCTTGCATTCTGTCTAGCTCAAGACCAAATCCAAGCCTCGTAAAATATGATGGCTGTAACTTTAAATCCTAAGTTGTCAATCTTGCTCTTTAGGTAAGAAGTTGAGTTTCCAGGGTTACAATGGGTATATGATGTAAAGTCCACGCTGAAAGTACTGGAATGAGGCATACTTTCTGAAATAATATTAACACTTTCTGTCTCATGATTTCTGTCCTCAAGCATACAATCCATGCCTGGAGTTGACAGCCTAAACTGAACTCCAAGTGTCCTAAATATATCAGAATATTTCATGAAAGTGCTGATTCTTATGAAAACCTTCCAAGTATTTGGAATCTGACAAGGCACAACCTTTGTATCCTTAGATAAGGAGACAATGCTAGCCTGGTCTGCTTCCCTCCTTGCAAATCTGAAAACAGAGGACTCAAATATCTACTCTGTGATTATCCCCATAAGAAGTCCTGAAGCACAAAATAACTGAGCAGTGTTTTAATACACACATGTGCAAGTGCACATATAGACATACATCTATAAACCCCACTTTTTTCCCCTCTTCAGAACAAGGTAACCTGAGCTATTTGTATGTTAGTATCAAAAGTATCAAGTATTCTGTTGTCTCAAACCCAGAGATGAGGATAAACTTGGATAAAACAGCACATTAAAATTTAGTTGATGACAGTGGTCCTGACATCTCGATATGCAATCTGAGTCTAAGATAAGGAGATGATTGGTGTTAAGAATTCAAACTGTGAAGATGAAGCTGGTTAAAATTTTCAGCCTTGACTACAGCACGAAGAAGAGGAATTGTATTTTTAGCATGGTGTTCTGAAAATCTTTTCCATTTGGTCAAGCTGTAACAGGAATAAGCTATATATATATAAGCTGCATGACTAAAGGGGATAAATAACATCTCTGGTGGGGAATATTGCTACTGAAGTAGCAAAAGCTTCAAGCATGCACCACTGAGCACTCTGAAGGTCCTATAGTCTGTCTTGTACCTGGATATCTAGTATATGGCTATCAGTCTGTCTTGTGCCTGGATATCTAGTATATGGCTATCAGTGCTGTACTATGTGATTACTTCTTGTGGAGTTTGGTTATCTTGCACTCATAGGATGGCATGATGAGGGATTTCATATCCGTAAACAGTGTCAGTTGGCATGAAGTTCTTGAACCTCTAAGCCAGGAGCAAGTACTCGCAGGGGGGCTGGCTACATCCCTCTACATATTTTCATTTGGATCAGAGGCATGTTGCAGAACTGTAAGGGGGATACTAAACAAGTTTGCAGATAACACAAAACTGGGAGGAACTGTTGACTCCCTCGAAGGCAGAGAGGCCCTGCAGAGAGACCTCCACAAATTAGAGGACTGGGCAATCACCAACCATAGGAAGTTCGACAAGGGAAAGTGCTGGATACTCCACCTGGGACAGGGCAACCCTGGATGTATGGACTGGGGAATGAGATGCTGGAAAGCAGTGCCATGGAAAGGCACCTGGGGTCGTGGTCGTTGGCAAGTTGAAGATGAGTCAGCAGTGCCCTGGCAACCAGGAGGGCCAGCCCTGTCCTGGGGGGCATCAGGCAAAGCATCGCCAGCCAGTTGATGGAGGGGATTGTCCTGCTCTGCTCTGCACTGGGGCGACCTCATCTTGAATATTGGGCACCACAATAGAAGAAAGATATTAAACTCTGAGAGTGTCCAAAGGAGAGCAATGAGGATGGTGAAGGGCCTTGAGGGGAAACCATATGAGGGGTGACTGAGGTCACTTGGTCTGTTCAGCCTGAAGAAGAGGAGACTGAGGGGAGACCTCATTGCAATCTGCAATGTCCTTGTGAGGGGAAGAGGAGGGGCAGACACTGATCTCTTCTCTGTGGTGACCAGTGACAGGACCTGAGGGAATGGCCTGACATTGCATCAGGGGAGGTTTAGGTTGGGTATTAGAAAAAAGTTCTTCACCCAGAGGGTGGTTGGCACTGGAACAGTCTCCCCAGGGAGGTGGTCACAGCACTATGCCTGATAGAGTTCAAGAAGTGTTTGGATGATCCTCTCAAGCACATGGTGTGACTCTTGGGGATGGTCCTGTGCAGGGCTAAGGGTTGGAGTCTGATGGTCCTTGTGTGTCCCTTCCAACTCAGCATATTCTGTGATTATGTGATTACTTTCTGATAGCAGAAAAGTTAATTTGCAGTGAGGAAGAAGTCCTGTACTTCTTGGACAGACTTCTGTTTCAGTTCCTACTTTTTTGAGTGTACACGTTATAGCCAAAAACCTCAAAATAACTCCTATGTAGCTTTGGTTAGCAACAGGTTGAAACTGCACCCGAAAATCAGATCTAGGGTGAATGCACTTACCTGCTTTAAGAAAAGTGCTTTTTAAAAGTTACATAAGAAGTGAGCACAATGTTTGCTTTAAAAACATTTTGCACTTTGTGTGAGCATTTGAATTAAAAGCTCACTGAAATTTCATGGGAATCTTGGTGATATTTAATATTTACAGTATCAAAGCTGATAGCTTTGCAAATAGTATTAAACCATGTGTTAGTCTGTGTTAGTCCATTCATGATTAATAATCATGGATTCTTCAAGTCTTAAAGGTCAAATATTACCCCTACTGTATGGAAATAATTTGTCAAATATATTGGAAAAAACATTTTTCTAATAAAACTGAGTGATCAGTAAAGCTGTATCTCAGTCAACTGTTTCTACAGATTATAAAATGCATGATAATCACTAATGTTAGCAATGTAAAGAAATTGAGGGGAAAAAAAAAGAAGACAAAGTGTTGGGGAAAAAAAAGGAGACATAGTGTTAGAAAAAACTTTTAAGCATTTTCCTTTTCGAGAATTTTATCAGATCACCTGTTTCAAGGAAGTTGATAAGTAGTCGTTGCTTTTCAGAGAAAAGCAGTGTATCTATCAGAATTTTTTAATCACTGCAGAGCTAATGTTCTGAAGAAAATGTTGTCATTATTGCTGCTTCTTTTGTTGCTTACAAGTAGTTCTTGCCTTTATGAACAAAATACTCTTCTGCTTTATTCTTTTTCCTTTTTTCTTTGAGGGTGTGTGTGTTTATCGTGATCTCATATCAATAATTATTTGTTATTGAAGATTAAATAATTCTGGTTTGAGTGGAATATTTGATTACCTTCCAGCTAAATAAAACTCATGTGCAAAACTGTAGAATATATTGTACATTTCTTAAAAAAATAGATTAAAAAATCAATGTGTGTATAAATAAAAAGTCTTCAAAGTTTTAAATTTTTGAAATCAGTTGTAAAATTATCAGTGAGTAATTTTTGACTTAAAAACACAACAGCCTGAATCATAAAATTATTTTTAATTTAACAGCTATATCTACTAGCTCTTAGTGAAAGGAGATACTTTGTCATCTCTTAAAATGAGACTATTCTCATTAAATTAGTATTTCCTGTAGTCTGAAAAGTGGTATAGAACAACAAACTCAAAAGAGAAATGGATTGAGATAGCTTGGAAGAAAAGGAGGTTTTGTTACCTAGGAAATGAGTGAGTAAAAGTACTTAACACAATTCTTATCGTGTCAGACATCTGAGGCCTTTTGTGTTTCCTAGATTTTAGTTATGGCAGTCAAGTTAGACTTGAGGCAAAGTGACTTTAATAAGAAATCCTTTGAGAAGGCAGGCAAATAGTTTGTTTTCTACTTTTCTAGCTGAAGTGTTGCTAGTAGATGTATTTGGACAGAATGCTTTAATAAAATTGTATAATAATAATGATGATTTAACATTATTTCTAGGACTGTTGAGTGCTTGCAAACATTTTGGTGGAAATTTTATTCAGTGAAATTTTGCAAGAATGATACTTGCAATTAAATTTTTTTTTTTTTTGAGAATGAACTAGTGTGCTGACACACGTTTTAATTAATATGTTTTAGAAATCATAATTTGGGCATTTTTGTGTATAAAAATTTGACTGCTGTGGTATGTTTTTTTCCCCATTATTTTAATATTGGAAACAGCTGAAGATTTTTGCTTTTGTTTAACACATTATTAGGAAGGGTAAGTAATGATTGTTTCACAAATATATGAGCTTCAATTATATTTGTAATCACATTTTAATTAATGGATTTGTGAATGTGCTGTCTGTTTGATTCAGTCAAATAACAGCAGGGTGCTGTTACTAAACTATTCAAATTGGTAACAAATTATGAAATTGTCTTGAAGACTGAACAGTTTTGCATAATTGTTGTTTGTTAACTTGTAATATCTGATGAATATGTGCTCAGCAGATGCTGACCAGATATCTTTAAGCTGACTTTATTTTTTAGACTGTTCATATATATGCAGGAACCAGATGGATTACGATCTTGGATTTGATTTGTTTTGGATTTTAAACTCATGTAGCAACTCACCCCCCTCACCTGCGTAAGGGGAAGTTTTGCAGTTAATTTTTTTTGTTGTCAAGGTAAGGAGTGATCGCACTGTGACCACAAGTTTTGGAAGAGTTTGCGGGGGGTGGTGTCAAAGACTTTTAAGTTTTACTTATGCACATTCTTCCCCTTTCCCTCTCAACTTGATCATTCTAGTTGCCATAACAACTTCATAATAGCAGCGCATTTACTGCTGTAGTTAAGGTTGTGTCAGCACTTCCATTATAAGCTACTGTTTTCAGGAATTTCTAATTTATTCACAGGCTTAAAAATGACACACAGTAAGCCTATGTAATTGGTTTTAATGTATGGTATCAACTTTTTGAAAGCTGCTGTTGTCTGAGCTCTGATGGCATGTATAAAATATATTTTTTCAAGTTTTTTTTCTTTTTTACTGAGAAGTAGCAAAACATTTTTAGTCTAAAATTAATTTTGACTGGTTCCCATCTGCCAGAGGTATGAGAATCAACATGTTCTTTTGCTCTACCACAATGCTCCATCACGCCTGTATCCAGTTAGACCCATCTGTTCCTGTTAGTTAAAAGGTTAGTGTGAACATGGTGCTTTTCTGGGAAGTAAGAAAAATATAACCTCTTTAATATAAGAATTTTATATTGCATTAAGAAATAAATGTTTGACATCTTCAATACTTTTATAGTTAATTTTATGTTAAATAAAGACTAGCAATCTTAGATGGGGGATGATTTTTGAAATGCAAGAAGTAGAGGGCGAGTCTATGGACAAAAGCTAGTACTGAAAAAAAGTCAGTCATTGTAGATGCAATTTCTGTTGAAGAGTTTAGCAAGGAATTGTGCACAACTACAGTACAACTTTCTGCAATCTGTAAGTTGTTTAACCTGGGTAACCTGTCTGAGGGATTACCTGATTTGCAGAAGATATGCTCTGTGCTTTGGAACAAGTGATTCCACTTGGAATGTGATAAAGGATTTGTTCAAAGACTTTACTCCTCCCAAATGGATTTTTTTTTTAAACACATTTATTTCAAGTGAATTTGCAAGGCACAGCATGAACTTGCTGCCCTGAATAATTATGTATTGTATAGCTGTGAGGATTCACGGGATTTTTGTTTGCCTTTTTTTTTTAACCTATCTTATTGCCAAATGTACTGCAAGACACTTGCCTCTAAAGCAAAATGATGCCTTTTTGCTGTAGGAGACAACAATATAACCGTATGTTACAGAGTTTTAGAAACTGTTCTGTACTATTATTACTCATAAATTAGAAGGGAAAAAAACTTTCTGCTGCTTTTTAATCCCTTATTGTTTTTGTTTTACTTAGAAATAAAGTCTTCACTTACACTTGCTTCAAATCTAAGTAATTTTATGTTCCTTTTTTAGTTAATCTATGATTCTACTTCAGTGTAGTAAAATATAATTGCAGGTATTTAGACATTTGTTTGTATCACCTCAGTTGATTGATGTTTGAAAAACTTTAGCAACAACATGTAACTTTAAAAGAAGACTAATTCGATTTGATTTTAATGGTATGTCGTAATCATAGCTATTAATTTCAAAGGCAAATTTCTTTGATTTTTATTTTTATATATTTAATCAGTCTAGTTTGAAAGTTTTTTTTTTTAAGTACATCTTACACTGAAGAAAAATTGTGGGTACTTCTCAACTGAGTAATATAAATAGTTTTTTAAAAGCTAATTGATGTCTTTGGCACAGACTTTCTGTTTGATCCTAGACAGGTGAAATATTCAACCTGGATTTCCTATGTCCAAACACTTTATCGTCCTTTTATTCCTTCACTTTTTAATGTGCTTTCCACTTGCCTCCCAGAATCTGGTTAATTTTTAGCCATTTTCTATTGCTGCTTTTGAAATCATATTCAGAAAATTGGTTTTGGAGTTTTTTCCCAACTGACTATAAGATTTAACAACCAAAACCTATAAATGTTGCAAGAAAACCCTCTTAACTCCTGAATTAAGAAATTATTTTGAAAGAGCTACATCATTATGGTATTTGAAAATTGCATTTCTTTTTCTCAGTTTTACAGAAATCTGCATTTGTTCTCGTATTATCTTCTGTTATTTTCTACTTTTGCTCCCTCCCCATCCCCTGAATTTATGGAGCCTTGAATTTTAGAGAGTTCTTAGACCTGGAGGATTAATTTTAAACCTTAGCATGAGCAGTTAGTTCACCTTAGTTGTTTTCTAGGTTCTATGTTCTGTTGTGATTTTAATTATAAAAGATTTTGGCCTCTCTCTGGTACATAAGAATTCATGGAAATGTTTGCATCCTTTGCAGATTTCATAGCTATGAGATGTTACTGTGTCTCATCTCTGCAACTGTCTTCTTATGAGCAAATATTTGAAGAGAATCTTAACTTGAGATTAGGTTGGTACTGTTTTTCATAGTACACTTCAGATGAGAGGGAATATTAAAAGGAGTAGTTTAATGTTGCAGGCTCTGGGTAAACTGTAGTCTGTCTGCATATATTTTGAAATCTGTAATGTAGTTCTCTGGAGCTGTTAAAATTATAGTAGTTAAAAAGTTTTGCTAGAAATTCTCTGAAAGATCTCCCTCCTTCATCAGTGAAAATTAGGGTAAAAGGTAATATTTGATGTCAATTGAATTTCAGAAAGCAGTATAAAGCTAATAGTGCTAATAAAGTCTGAGTTGTTAGGCTAGGTTGTTCCAAAAGGTTTTTGTTTTTTTTAAAGGTATGTGCTATGTTGATTTTTAATGTAATAGAGGTTAGGTAGGGGAAGTGTCATATATTTATGAAGGGATGAATTAAATAGAATTACAGGTATCTGGATTTTTTTTTAAAGCCTATGGTTTGCAAATCGTAGAAACTGTTATCTATAAATGCCTAGGTACAGCTTGTTTCCAGAAGACAATCAGCTATGGATCCCCTTTCTTCTTCATATCTTACATTATTTTGAAAACAATTTCCTTCAAAAATACTACATGGTTACAAAATAACTGAGATTAAAAGAGGTTTTTGGACATTCACTAATGTAAAATTTTATGCCTTTTCTTTCTAATAGATGAACATTAATTTCACTGAAATTATATTGTTCAGCCTTCAGTTGAGCTAAGGTTGGAATTTTTTAAGTTTCAGACTTACCTGAAAGGTTATTAGTTTCCCCGTATTCTTCTTCTAGTTTAAAGAATGTTCTTTGAGAGCCATGTGTGTAGTTGTCACCCAGCAGATAGTCATGCATCTGAAAAACACATGTCCATAATTCAGATGGTTTCATAGTGATATTGTGTGGTGTATTCTCTGTCTTGTGATGTGAAAAATGAGCTACATGTTTATATTCTGCAGAAGAGCAGGGCTGTCCTGCAAAAGACACAAAATTGCCAGTTTCCCAGTAAATAAGGAATGATTTCTGGAAGTCTCCTGGGAGAGGTAGGAAAGCATGTCTTGTTCGAAAACCTCTATAATCTTCCTTCTGTATGTCTGCTTTTGTACATGTATTGTGTGGGAAAAGAAGTCCTTTCTTCCTGCTTTCAGACTGACTGTATGCAGGGTTTTCTAAAGACTCATTTTATAAGCTTGGCAATTTTGAAGTGAAATCAGTACATAAAGATATAATTTGGACTTGCCTGATAATTAGGACACAATTAAGGATTACTGCAGTGGTACAGTTTAAAATCTGTCTCATTAAGTAATGAATTCATAAATTAATATTAAAAATATTGGAATTTTAGTTTGCTCTTGCTAATTATGTATGTTGCTGTCTAGTCTGTTAAGTAAACTTTTCTGGTTTATGCATTTTAATCCTGTAATTTTGCCAGTTTAAAAACATCTACTGATGCCTTTGCCAAAAATAAGAAGAATGAATGAAGTATTGAATTCGCTTTCACAGGCTAGTTAAAAGCCAGTTTTAACAATATATCAAGAAAGTCGAAAGGAGAATGGAGTCCAGTACTGCTCTCATTTTGAAGGGCAATATCAATGAATAAGGCACCGTTGAGAGTGCATATTGAAAGGCCAAAAAATCAGAAAATATGACTTTCATATGTCCGTGCATCAAGACGTACATTGTCTTGCAGTTTTATATGCGTGAAGGTGCATTCTTTGTTTAGAGCTTGGTTCTTTCCCATTTTAATCAACACTTTAGTATTCAATTAATGAATCCTGGGAGCTGAGCTTTATCATATTTATGACAGATTCTATATTATAACTCTTTCATTTTAAAATGATTTTAGAATTTTGAGAAAGATTTATTTTGATGCCATATTGTTTCTTTAAAATTTTAAGAATGTTATATGTGCGGGAACTAAGGGAAGGAGGTAAAAATAGATTATAATGGATATTATTTGCAACATAGTCTGTCAGGTAACTATCTACACTTGAATATTTGAATAACCAAAGGTAGGACAAACTAATCTATACATAGTGCATTACTTATCTGTTTGCATGCTGGGTGTTTTAATTATGCTCAGTTACAATTTCTTAAATTGCATTTTTAAAAATTTGTCAGGTTAAAGATGTTCTAGGAGAGAATTAGCTTCTTGGTGAGTAGTGCTGGCATAATATAAATAGCATCTTCAAACACCTGTTGAGGCATGCAATTCTGATTTTGTCACTGGAGGTCCAAAAGTGTACCCTGATAACTTAGTGTCCAATGCTTCTTTCTATATCTGGAGTTGGAATGTACAGTAGGAAACATCCAATACCTTTTAATAATTATTTAGTTATTTAAATGGTGTTTGAATGCAATTATTTTCCACTTTCATTCAGCTGGGGATTATGAAAATATTAGACTTCGTTTTTTCATAATGTACTTTTTTGAGTGACTCAGTGTATGAATGCATTTGTCAGTTGGATTATGAGTATCATGCTCTATGCCTTATCTCAGCCTTATTTTTATGGAATCTCTGTCTTTTTTTTCAATTACACAAACGTCAAGTCTCAGAGGGGAGCACAAGACTCATGCTTCTGTGATTCATCACATGATCTCCTGCCACACTGCAGGCATCCTGCATAATGGCAGCAAAAGACTGCTATTTCAGTACCCTTCTGTCAGCCCATGTGTGAAGCATACTGGGGTAGAATATGAAAGATTTGCAGACAAAAGAGGCCTGGGCATCACGAGCTGGGTGAGATGCCATAGGGCTGTGCAGAAGCACAGAGAAAGCCTCAGCCCCTATCTTGCAGTTGCGGTACCTGTAGGACAGGGACATGCTTCTCACATGGGCTGATAAAGATATGTATCTGCATCACCACTGAATAGGATTGCCCATTGCCCTTGTTTTGCCTAATGCATGCAACTTCTACGTTTGGTTCTAGTATACTTCAGATAACTGCTTGTTGATTGCCACTTTTTAAAAGAGAGACGAACGTTAAAATCTAACACTTGCAAAAGAATACATCTATTCAGTTAAAATATCTCTTACAGAGACGCGAATAATTGTGTGATGAGAAGAAACGGGAAGATAAGCTGTGATTCTGTTCATCCAGAGCATTTTAGTACCTTCAGAAATGTCAGGTTTTGCTTCCTGCTGGGTATTTGAATGGAGCAGTGTTCATGAAACTCTACCCTCCGTGGAATAGGCTGTGTATGCAAATGGAAGTTTTGTTGTTCCGTGCCTTTTATTTCTAGGAGGTTTCTTTGACCTACCTTTTCAGGAGGGTGCATCTTCCCAGTCACCTGTTTTTTACAATTTGAATTCTTTTTTTTGGGGTGGCTGGTCAAGAAATATTTTTTTCCTTGTCTCCGCTGGGAGTTGGGGATGGGGAGAGTATTCTTATCTGCAAAAATCAGATTTGTTACCCATTGTGCAACAAGTCAATAGTTACACACTCGAGAGAGACATTGATTATTTATTTCAGAGTTGTGCAAGCCTCAGTGCTCAGTGGCATTCCATTTAGCTCCCCACTATCAAAACTTTTATACATTTTAGCAAGCAAAGGACTTAGTGTCCATTGGCTACAAGTTACATAGTTATCTTGTTAATTAACGTTCTGTCTTCTATTGGTTAATGATTCTCTTGCTTCTCATGCTGATTAGTCCTCATGCTCATTCTTTCCCTTCTTTTGGATCAGTGGTCTTCTTGGGTGAGTGGTCTATGAGTCAGTGGTTGCCGTCTCCCCCTGCTGGAATTACCTTTTACCCGTTTGGAGCTGATTTCAGCACAATTAGTGAGTTGGCTTTATTAATTTCTTCCTTATCTTGGGAGTTCTGCCGTATAGCCCATAAATTCTACATTCTTTGTGTCCACTATTAGTGGGCCTCCTTCCTAAGCCTTGTTAACTGTTCTTCCCTTAGGTCTGAGATCACTGAAGCATGTCCAACCCTAAAACCTAACAAGGCCATTCTACCAACAAGTAATTTGTTTTTCTAACACATAAATATCACTTAGGGCTTGTTAGCTGCCCTCTGTTTCACGGATTAAATCTCCCTTCTTGGTGATTAGGCTTGAAAGTGTACAAAGATCAAGCACCAAAGAATATCCTTTCCTAAAAAAATTTTTACATGTTCCAAATTTTGCACAGTATTACTGTATCATGTTTAACGAAAAGACTTAAAATTAGGAAATTAAATCTTAGAATGTAGAAGTTGACTGTTATCTGTGTACTTCAGCTTTTATTTGGCTCGTCCAGAATATCACCTTCTAGGAGCAAATAGGGCCCGTGAAACAGCTGCATGCTTTTCAGTAGCTTTAGGAACCTATCAGTGCAATTTCATGCACTTTATCAATCAGTGAGATCCTAAGAATATTTTGAGACTATTTTGTGTATTAGTTGAGACAGTTAAAAGACAGCTGAGTGCCTTTTGATTTTTTAAAAATACCTTTCAGTGGATAGATATTCATGTTTCAGAGACCTCCCTTTTCATCATCCACTTTCCTGTTATCTCAGTAACAACACCTGCAAAAAATTTCTTAAATACAATAAAAAATACCTTAAATATATTATTGCTGGCAGCATTTTCTGCCTGGGAGAAAAGAAGTGCTGTTTGTTTAATGAATTAAACATGACATTTACCTCCAACAGCCAAAAAGATGCTGCTAACTGGAAAAACACCTCAGCTTTGAAATTGGTCCCAATATGGATGGCTGACTACAAAACGTACCCTCTATTATAAAACATTGTTTCTTTTGATCAGGCGATCTACTTCTGAAAGTAAAAGAGATGATGAATGTTCTGTTGATATAACAGAAAATAGCTCTATAGTTGTAATGAGGGTCATTAAAAAAGTATGTTGAGCATGTTGATTTAGACATCTTATTTCCTCTGTGTGTGTTCCAAATTGCTGTAATCTTCTGTGCAGACCACTGTAATCTTCTACAAGCTAGGAGGACAACTTGAAAGTTTATTGAGCATTTTGAGATAATCCACAGGATATGCATTCAACAGTATTAAATTATACCTTGAATAAAGAGTGGAAACAAAATATTGTACCAGTTTAGAAGTACTTTATTGGTTGTTCTTGAAGTAATCAAACACCTTCTTTGGTGAGAACAGTGTTTAGAAAAATTACATTGGAGTAATCAAACTTAGAAGGCTTGTCTCAGGTAAGCCTTAATTTTATATTACTTATAGTGACTTTGAAATAATATTTCTTATAAATTTTATGATTTATGCTTGTGTAAGACTATAACCTTGTAGTAGATGTGATGAGGGCTGCTTCTATAGTGAATAAATGAATGAATGATATTTATTGATATTAATGGATATGATGATAATGGATGGCATTTTATGATATTAATGGAATATAACGAAGAAATGTCTTGAAAATTATAAGTAAATGTAGAATGTACTCCTTGTCTTGAAGCTGTTGGTTTTTTTTTTATTTTTTTAAACAAATTGAGATTTTAATCAAGCTTTGTTTTATGCTTTCAGTAAGAAAAACTTTAGCTAGGGACAGAGATTCAGGTGGTTTGTTATGAATTCTTTGAATAAGACTGTTGCGCAGATAGTGATTTATTTATTTTTATGATCATGTTCTTAAATAGAATAGAAATAGTGATGCTACTAGTGGAATCTACTAAGGAAACTAGATTTTAAAAATTTATTTCATTTAAACTATTTGCTAATTAAAATAAGAAATTAAATTATAAGAAGCTGTAATATTAAAAATTTCTCCTGTAAGTATGACAGGCCCAATTCTTTTCTGATGTAGCTGGTTGCATTTCAACAGCAATAAATGCCCATCTGCTTCTCAGGGTTTCTTGGCAACTTCAGTGTGCTAAAAATTATAAATGCTTTAAATGATACTGAAAGTTGCATAATTTTGTTTTACTGAAGCCTTTATTGGAACAAACTGTTCTGACAAAGTGTAACTAGATATAATATGTATTTATACTTTTTTTTTTTGTGAGTTTGGCACTGAATTTTCTCAACATTTATGATTAAATAATAAATCTCTTAGAAGCTTTGGCACTCGACACAGAAAAGTGAGCTGTTGTAGAACGCATCTATTAAATTGTAAAATATTAT